>NC_054469.1:219815547-220070547 GCF_017639515.1 Carcharodon carcharias
TGCATGAATGTGTGTGTGAATGTGTGCGTGCATGCATATGTGTGTGCATGCACGTGTGTGCATGCATGCATGCGTGGTGCATGCATGTGTGTGTGCGTGCGTGCATGCATGTGTGTGTGTGTGTGTGCATGCGTGTGTGTGTGTGTGCGCGTGCATGCATGTGTGTGTATATGCGTGTGCATGCATGTGTGTGTGTGTGCATGCGTGCATGTGTGTGTGTGTGTGTGTGTGTGTGTACGTGCGTTTTGAAAGTCGCGATATATGTTTACCTTTTTAAATGTCTTTATCTCTTTACCTGGGTGGGCTTTTAGCATAATAAAACGAACCTCTTTTCTGTTTAAACTCAAGAAAGCCTGCTGGACTGAGTTCTTTACAATCAGCATGTAAACAGTTAAAGACATACACTGATTGACATCTTCACCCCTACAAATTTCAAAGAACCCTGTTGCAATCAATCAGGGAGTGGGAAAGAAAGACCGAGTCCTGATGTGTGTCCTCACTGGTCGTAACAATAGTTTGATTGACAGTTCCAAGTAGTTATAACTTCTTTGAAGTGGGACTATGAATTTTAATGCTGGCTTTTATAAGGGAGTAAGTGGGTTTTTATTAATGAGGAGGTTTTTTGAAATTGCGAATTCACCAATAGAACCTAAGAAATATATTTAACCTCACAATCTGAGGTCTACCCATGGTGGATATTGGGTGAGTTGGCATAATAGGTGTAAGAGCAAAGGGTGGTTGGTTGGGGGGGGGGTGTCTTGGATTGGCATGAGTTGGCACTAAGGGCAGGATTTCCCCTATTGTCGGTGGGCTCTTCCGGTCCAGCCGAGTCAGCAGAGATTTGAGTGGCTCGCTGCGTCCACCATGGGGGCACCCTGCCATGGCGGGAGTTAGCATAGGGTCTATAAAAGACCATGGGGTGGGTTGGGGGGGGGAATAGATTGGCATGGGGCTGTAATAGACCATGGGGGGGATGGGTGGAGGCATGAGGCTGCATGGGTTGGCATGGATTGGGGTGAGGGCTGGTTTGCTATTTTTTTTTTGTTTTATGAGCCAGAATTTTACATCCCGTGGATGGGTACCTGCCCAACCCGAACGGACATGAAATAGCGCGAGATGACACTGGGCGACCGTCCCAATCTCATTGCGCACACGGGCGATATTTTGCACTCGGTGGGCACATGCGGCAGTCGGAAGCGTGCCAGCCCACAATTAAGTGGGCAATTAAGCCCATTAAGGATGCGATCAGCAGCGATTTTACGTGACCCGTCCACATTTGCGGCTGGCGGTCAGGCCATTCTCCCAGGGCGGCTCTCACATGTTTGCTCAAACCTCGATCCAGGGCCGGATGAAATCTCCCTGGGGGAAATAAAATAAAACGAGATATCTGGGGACTGGCTTTTTAGGGCATATGCTTTCAGTTGCTCGATTGTGCTGCATGGACTTATTTTGCTGCATTTTTGTCTTGTCCTTTAGTCTGTGGAGATCTGCAGCTACAGGGGCTGCTGTCTGCCTTCAGGGAGCTCTCTCGAAGCGCTCACCCTCGGTTACGCCCTCTTCCCACCACCGCCCCCCCCCACCCCCATCCCAGCAGCGCTGAGCATTTCAGCATGAAATCGCGGTCAGGGTCCTGTCATGGCCAGTAGCCCATTTCCCATCCACTCCCGGGCCTGCCAATCATGCGTGGCCGACGACTGAAAGGTTTAGGCCATTGTTTTTTTTTGACATTACTTCCACCCAGGCCACCTTTGCACACGACAGGCCCTTGTAATGCCTCCTCAGTGTTTTCAGGGTCCATCTGCCACGACTCTCAGTTTCACCCTCACCCCCAGCACCTCCCCTCCCCACCCACCTCCCCGCATCTCCCAGCGCCTCCCCCACCCCTCCACCCAACACCCAGACCAAAAATCCAAAGCAAAGCTCTGGAGCAATTTTTCCTGGACTGTGTTTGCAGAGCCGGGAATTGTCTCAATCTACAATCCCGAGCTGGGGAATGAAAGTTCAGGCCAGTATCCAATATTGTTAAATCCATGTGGTTTTGCAGTGAAATTAAGTGAAATTTCCTGTGATGAATTTCTGCCATCTGTCTCCAAACTACATAAGAAACCACATAAGAAACAGAACTGAAAAGGAAACAGTTTCTGGCCAATTACTTAACTGAAAATGAAGATGGTTCTGGTTCTTGAGCATCACCAGCAGGGGCTGTAATGCAACCTTAGAAACCCTGATAATATCTGACTGTGAGAAAACATATTGCTGCAAACTAAGCAGGCATGCTAGGATTAAGTGGATTATGTGTGCTATTCTAGTTAGATTGGTTATCACCAGATTCAATTCACCCAGAAAGCTGTAACATCACAGCAATCAACAGCACACTGTGCACAGTTCTGGTCTGACTCCAATATTAGAAAAGTGAGTATCAAGGACCCAGAGAAGGTGAAAAAAAAAAATTACAGAAATGATATCAGAAAATAACTATCAGGAGTGATTGAACAGGCTGGGGTTCTTTTCCCTAGAAAAGAGAAGGCTGAAGGGTGATGTATTACAATTGTTTAGGCTTCGGTAGGGCAGACACAAAGGTGTTTCCACTTGAGGGCAAATTCAGAACTAGGGGGATTAAACATAAGATGATCACAATAGGGTCTGTGAGCATGTGGAACTCGCTATTATATGGATCAGTTAGGGGGAATACCATAGATGTTTTTAAGAAGGAGATAGATAAATACATGAAGGGGAAAGGAGCAGAAGCAGATGCTGATCGGGTGAGATTAAGTAATGTGGGAGGAAGTTCATATGGAGCAAAAACATTGGCATTAACTAGTTGGACTGAATGACCTATTTCTGTACTATAAATTCTATGTAACCTATGCAGCATCTTTAAGATAGGTTGGTCTCAGTGGGCCGGATTTTTATCTTGCTGCTTGGGAATAAAATTTTTGCTGCAGATCAGACATCCAAATAGATGCTGTCTGATTGTATTTCCATTGAAATGGAACGACAATGTTGTTAGTTGGAAATTGATTGTCATATCACAGTTGCAATATTCTCCAAGAATTCTATTACAGTCAAGTGACACATTCTAATATCTGCCATTGTTTTCAAGATCACCAATTTGTTGCTTTATTTCCGTATATAGAGTAACATCGATGAATATGGCTCTCTAGCTTTGTGTACTAATACCAATCGAGGAAAATCAGGCGGATCCTTTATAGTTGTGTGTTCCAACCCATTGGTTTCCTCTGATATGCATTGATGGTGCGCACAGAGACACAGAGCCAGGAATGTCTCCCCTTTATGTTCATGAGGCTCAGTAGAGATCATTAAAGTCATTTCTCATTAACTTCACAGCTGGCATAAAATTCAATGAAAACTCCGAGACGAGAGATGCAGGACATCAGGTCAATAATTCACAATTTGTTTTCATGTTTAAGATGGCTCTGAAGAAAGAAAAACTTGAAAAATCAGCCCAAAATAAGAGTAGAATTTACAGTCCTCTCGTGGATCTCACTGCACCAGATGTGTACATGGGGAATTTGGGTAAAGAGATCAGCATGTCCCACAAGATATTGTCAATCTCAATTTGAAAATTCCTGATCTATTGGCATAGCCAGGAGCATGAATTGGGAACTTAAAGCCCATGAGTGAGAATCAAAGAAAGACTGATATGCTGGAGAAGTTTAATTGTCCTTCAGTAACACAAGTCCCTGGCTATTTTGTTGCAGGGATAAACTGTTAAAAAAAACACTGCATGTACCCTCAGGCTTCACTTCGACAGAACTCTTACAGTATCAGTCACCGTTCCCTTTCCTATCATTTTCTCTTTGTTTTCTTGTCAGGTTCAATCTTTTAGCTCTGTGCAATTGTCTACAGATCAGGATTAGTTTAGCTGTGTTATGTGTGCACGGTAATCCATGCCAACTTGTAACAGTCAATCTGGGACCGTGAAGCGAGAGAGTGGAAAAGATGGGATTGTTCTCCGTAGAGCAGGGAAAGGTTAAGGGATGACCTAGAAGAGAGGTATTCAAATTTATGAAGTGTTTTGATAGGTCAAGTTAGGGAGAAACGGCGTCCACTGGTGAGTGGATCAGTATGTCACACATAAATATTAGCACAAGAACTAGGGGGAAAATAGGGAGAAATATTTTTGCATGAAGGATTGCTAAGATTTAGAAGGCACTCTCTTGAAAGTTACTAAGGAGTTTGATTTCACCAAACATTCAAAGACAATTAGATAATTATTTAAAGAGGGTCTAATCTGCAGGGTTCTGGGGATATAGCTGGGGTGTGGTACTGAATTGGACAGCATTTTCAAAGAACTGGCACAGGCACGATGGGCTGAATGGCTTCCTTGATATTGTAAGATTCCACGATTCTAAGCGTGGGATTTTCTGCTTTTGTGCTCCCGGCATGCTGGGAGCACACTTCAGGAAACACTGTACCCTCAGCTTGTGATTCTCTGAGCACTGAAATCATTGGTTAGAGAATCGCAGATTGGACATGGGGAATTTCCTGTTGTGTTTCCCAGGGTACAGAAGGCATGCTGATGTGGAACATCTGGCACAAAGGGTCTCCCTTTCTCAGTGATCACTTGAAACAATGAGTGTGGAGTTTACCTTCCATTAAAATATATAATTAATGCCACTCATTACAGAATTTTAATGCATTTCATTTCCTTCGGCAGGAGACTACTTAACATATTTGTATGTAATTTCTTGCAAACGAATTAGTTTAATAACTACGTCAAAACAGCAGATAATGGAAATTGTGTGGACTATCAAAGGAAATTAAGCCCTTCAGAAATGATTGTCCCAATGGTTTCCGAGTTGTTTGTCATAAGCAGTGCAGTTCCTGCAGTTAATAGTGGAAGTTGGATTGGTAAAGTCACCGGATTTGAAACAATTAAAAATAAATGAAAGAAAAAACTGCAGATGCTCAAGATCTGAAATGGAATCAGAAATTATGGGAGATACTCAGCAGGTCGGGCAGTGTCTTTGAAGAGAGGAAGCTAGGGTTGGCATTTCCGGTTGATGATCTGACATTTCAGTTCAGAACCTTTTCTGACAAAGTCGTTGATGGGCAACATTAACCCTGCCTTCCCCTCTCCACAGATGCTGCCTGAACTGCTGAATACCTCCAGATTTAAAACGGCGAGTTTGTTGCAAAATAATTTACTAAAATAAGTCAATAGCAATTACATTTACCATTGTATGATTTGTTTAGCTTTCCTTCATTCCTTGAAGGTATTGAAAAGTGTAAGATAAACGAAGCCTGGCTGTGAAATTAATTAAGATGCTCATTCAGAGTATCCCCCTGCGTTAAAATAAATGGATTGAGTAGTTTGGGAACCAAATGTGATCCGGATTCGTCCAAATTTCAAATATTTAATCCAAAAGCTGCATGAAATTGTATATCTTGAGTTGCGGTTGAAAACGTACATACAAGCAACAACAACAATTCAGCTTGTACCATTTCCATTGCGAGCTTGGGGAGAGGGCAGATATCATATAAATCTTTGGCCTCTATTTGATTTTGTGAGCTGTTCTTTCATCTTTGCTTTCCACAAGTTAGAATTTTACCCTGTCTTCTTTACACTTAGTCTTCTGTCATTTTTTTTAAGAGTCCTTCAAAGCATTTTCCCTCCTTAGTGTCTTTTCTCAAGTGTCTTGTTATTTTCTTTCCCAATCTTAGTGACCAGGTTCGATTTGAAATTCAATTCTGTGTTTTTCAGAGTTTCACAACATCTTATTAAAAGCCTCAACTATATTTGTCTGACTTGTGAAACAATCACAGAATATTCTATTCCTTTCAACAGTGTCCTGCAAAATTTCAGGATCAAATCTCGAGGACGAGAAAAAATATCAACCATTGCTATAATCAACCAATGATGAATGAGCAAAATGTTTTCACTCAGGAATGATATATACTGCAAAGATATGAACAATGACAAATAGGAAAAAGGCTGCCTAGTGCATCTAGAGTGTCCCACTCATATTTTGATACCTTGTGCATCATCGATATACATTCCCCACCCGTTTCCATGTGAAATTATGGGAAACGTGAAACACAGAGATAAAAACCCAGGCCAATTTGGGGGAAAGAATGTGGGAAATTTCTCTCCAACCCACAAAAATAGTCTAGGAGATCACACTACCCTGGTAACTTTATGCTGCACTAATCCTTTTCTATGAGATGATCTCCGGTCCAGCCAGAAGCAGGACTAGTTTTCAATGAAAAAGGAAACATTTGTAGCACTATGGAGAAAGAGAGAGATAAGAGGCTAATTAGGTAGCTCTTTTAATGAGATCACACAGATGCAAAGGGCCAAATGGTCTCTTTCTGTGCTGTATCACTCTATAATTCAATGTATGAACTATTGCAAATTCTTATCCACTTGTGAATGGATTATTGTGTAGTGCTTCTCTTAGTTTGAAATCTACTTTGCTTATGGTCTAAGGAGTGCTATTAAGGCAGAAAAAGGTAGATGCCAGGCATACTCTATGGAAATGCAGTTGTGCAATGGTGAGCTGGTCATTAATGATGAGGTAAAATAAAACAGATTTTCCAGTCTACATATATGAAAGGAAAAGGGTCAAGAAAAAGTATTCATGTATTTTACTTTAATCATGTTTTTCTGCTCAACACACAAATAAGTCATTTTATTTTAGAACCAGGTGGGGAATTTTTTTGTCATTTATTTCATTGAATAAAAAAATATCAAAATGATAAAAATCCAATATATGTATTATATAGTACATGTTGGACTCTTGACATTCTTCAGAAATAACAGGGATTAGCATTTAAGTGTATTTGGATTTATGACTTCAAAGGTCCTAAACATTTTCAATGGTGAACTTGAAACAGCTGCTGAAGTGCCGTTTGCTATGTAAATCTGCCCAGATGTTCATATATTGTGGATACAACAACCAAGATCTAGCACATATCTACCATTGCTGCAACTAGACAGCATGGACATTTCAATACCCGATCGTTAAATATGGAAGGGGGAACTCAAGAGCCCTGGCAACAGCTCAGTAGGTGAAGTATCTGTTGTGGTATACGCACATCAGATAAATTCCTGCCTCCATCTCAGGTCTGTGTTGAGTAATTTGAACTCAGTAGAGGTGGGAAGTGGAGATGTTGCAATGGCTTCAGAGGCCCCAAAGTTAAAAAAAAGTTTGACTCACATTCAGACAATGTCTTTCACAACCTCAGGGTGATCCCTAGCAATGTAAGGCAATAAAGTTCTTTTGGAGCGTAGTCACTGTTGTAATGTAGAAAACTAATTTGTGCACAGCACGCTTCCACAAACAACAATGAGAGACTGACCAAATGAAATGTTTTTGTTGAGTGATGTTGGTTGACGGATAAATATTGGCCAGGACACAGGGGACAAGTGCCCTGCTCTTCATTAGAGTTGTGCACGGAATCTTTTGCATCCATCTGAGAGGCACATGTGGTCTCAGTTTTCTGGATCATCCAACAGAAACTTGGCGTCGCACTTTCTCACCGGAGTGTCAACCTAGACTTTTGTCTTTAAGCCTGTGGAGTGGAACCCAAACTTTTTGACTCAAAGGCGAGAGTGTTAACTGCTGAGTCACAACTGAATAGGATGAAGTAAACTGATCAGGAATCCTGCTTTTGACTGTCGATCAATGACTCCTTCCAGTAAGTGCATGCACGAGCATTGCAGGTAAGGACAAGTTCGAGCAACGCTGCTAAGCTCACTAGGGCATTTTCCCATTGGGTGTATTAGATTGCCTGGGTGTAGTACCTAGTGGAAAATCAGCCAGGTTCTCCTACACATGTAAACTCTTTTGCCCATTCTGTCCAGGCTGTTATGACTGGTCCCCAGGCGAGGACCCCAACTTCCCAAATGCGACCCCAATTTGTTATGCTGCCGGGTGAGGAAGAATGAGCTGACTCCCCTTCTTTATTTAACCCTTTGGTTGGCTGTAACAAGGTTAATTTAAAAGAAACCCCCTTCACCCAGTGGATACCTTTCCCAGTCCAAATGTATTTATTTTTAACAAGGAGCCAATTTAGCCAGACTTTCTTGAGTCAAAGAAAGACTAAGTTTATTCGTTACTAAAATCCTGTGGAAAATAATAAAAATGCAACACACATGCACATAGATTGGAAATGAGAAGTTGAGTCCAAATAAAAGTTAAAGATATACAAATCAGTCTTTGGCTTGTCTGTGTGGCGTAGGTGGTGAAACATTACGGCCATTAAGTTGGGTGATTACAGTGGAGCTGAATTTAGCAGTTTTTGCAGTGGATTTGGAGACACTTTGTTCTGCAGGATAGCTGAAGAGACTATTCTATTTCCTTTTGGATTGTGGCTTCTGATGAGCCTTGCCTTCAGCAACAGACAAAGAGAGAGAGACTTTGCCTGTAACTACAGGGGTGACTAGTTTGCCCTCATCTTGCTTCCACACACACAGCAGACCAGCACACCGGCACACTAGCACTACACTGCAGCTAGCTTTTTTAACCCATTTCCCCATGTGTATTTCTGTAAGGGAAAAGAAAACAGGTCTTGTGCTAGAGTCTGGTTTCTTTGATCTCTGACCATCTTACAGATTTTGAGACATGAATCAACAGGAGATGGATTTTAGATGACTGCTGAGACATGGTAATCAGCCCTTTGTCTCTGCAACCACAG
Organism: Carcharodon carcharias; assembly: GCF_017639515.1. Classification (NCBI taxonomy): domain Eukaryota; kingdom Metazoa; phylum Chordata; class Chondrichthyes; order Lamniformes; family Lamnidae; genus Carcharodon; species Carcharodon carcharias. The sequence continues at coordinate 219,824,212 of NC_054469.1, forward strand.
GAGATTAAAGTTCAGTCTTTTGCATCCTGCCTATCTCCCTTTCCAGTTTATCTGCTTGAAGAAGGCCATGACATCTTTTCAGGTGCAACACTCCACGTTCTTTCGGGTCAGGTCTGTCAGTATAATCCACAAAGGAATTTTCCAGAAAGTGATCACTTTAGATTTTCAGCCATCTTTTGCTCAGTGTCCTTATTGTATTTCTTTAAAAACACACATGTCTTCCTTAAAAAATTCAATATGCTCATATGTAATTTGTGGCTGTAATCAGCTTTTCATAACGAGGCACAGAAGCAGGAGCATTTACACTGTTGCAGGGGTTTAAATTCACACATAGCACATCACGGGTAGTCTGGTGCTTGTTTATCAATCACTGCTTTCAGGAGATGACGGAAGGAAAACAGAAGCAAAAAGAAGCAAAAGGTTTTGCTATGGTGAGCAGCCTCTCGACACAATTAGAAAGTGATCATATTCCTGTAACCCACACAATGGGCAGAATATACTGCCCTCCCCCAGAGCGAGTTTGTTGCTGAGCGTTATTTAATCAGGCAGGAGGGTGGTGGCTGTGGACCTCACTGCCTTTCCATCTCTGCCCTGATTAATTCCATGACAGGAAGGCCTGTGGGCAACCTTCCCATCCTACTGCCAACTGAGGCCCTTAAGTGGGCAATTGATGCTCATTTAATTGTCTCATCCCACTGCTGCTGGTATTAGCACATTCATGATAAACAATCTTGTCATGTGTGGTTGCTTGCCGTCCTCTGGGAGCTGCGGGGCAGAGTGGGTGTCCGGCATTCAAAGGCACTCAGTGTCTGATCGAGGGACTCAGCATCAGGGTGTGGTGGGCCACTAAAATCCACTGCCCTGCCCTTGCTGCTGACCCTCTCACCCAGCTCCCCCGGAACCCCCATCCCACAACCCCGTTCCCGCCATCACTCACATGTGCCTGTGTTCGCCCTGTATCCGAGGCCTCGAACGGGTGTAGTATTGGCAGCAGCTACTGCCTCCCTGTTGGCTTAGCTGGGTATAGAAAATCTGCCAGCCCCTGATTGGCCGGCAGCTCTTGGCGGTGGGTCTTCTGCCCCCAGGTCTATGATCCCGGGGGGGGAGTCCCGCTGATTGGCTGTTAAGTGTCTGCATGGCACAAGATCAGGCAGGCCTTCCCAAAAAGAGGTGACACAGGGGTGTCACCAGCTCCCCAACTGGCGGCCAAAACCCTTGTCACCTCCACAATGTTCACCCAATGAGTCAGTGTCCCGAGGACAGTAACAGAGAAAATTTGTAAAGGGAATAAAATAAAAGATCATTGAAAAATTCAACTAAATAATTAATTTTAGGTGTGAACATTAAATAAATGCTTCAGAAAGATATTAAATAATCAACAAAAAAAAGTGGGGAAATGGAAATAGAGAAGGTTGCTTGATTAGGGGAGCAAGACACGATAGGCCTTCTCCTATACCAAAATTTTTAGATCCTTTAAATCCAGTAGAACAAATATAAACTTCTAAAGAAGATTGGGTGAGGATCTCTTATCTGCAAACAACTGAATTGGTGAAGTACTGACAGAATCATCATCAAAGGTATCATCAAAATGGAGAAAAAAAAAACAAACCCCCGAAAATATCATTGAAGGTCCAGGGCAAATGAGCCCTGAAATCTAATCATTTAATTAAATAAGTTGCTGAGTTTTCTGACTGCAAGAAATACATGGACAAAACCATGAAAGCATAGACCCAAATACTAGTCAATATATCACAACAATCATAGTTCAGGAAATTTCTCGGAAAGCTTGGTTTAATGGAGAATTTGAGAATACTTAACCATTTAGCTGATAGAGCAGGGGTGGATCGGTGGGCAAGATAAGACACTTTGAAGAGAGTGACAAGCGCACACTTCACTGGCAAAAGCCTCTGCTAAATTTAACAGGCCAGACAATAAAAGCAGCTAGAGGCATTCAGCAAATACAGGACCAAGCAAACTCTTGAGGGCATTAAATAATAAAACAAAAAACAAGAGGGAAAAATTAATGGGATGAGAATTCATTTAGAATAGATATAAAGAATACGGAAAGACAGCAGCTGCCAAAATTGAACAGAAACCCAGCAGATGTGCTTTCATAAAGATCCTGGATGAGTTGAGCATTGCAATTGAAGAATAAATGCTCATAGCTGTTGAAAGCCATCCTGTGCCATTGAAAGCAGATCAGGTGAGGTCTGTACAAAGGGGTAAACGAACAGTTTAGCAATAGAGTAATTAGCAATAATTTAGATCAGATGACTTGATTTATGTTCTAGGAGAAAATGCCATCAAAAATAGAAATATAAACAAGATGCTAATTTAGCCCTCCAACCTGGTCCACCATTCAATGAGATCATGGCTGATCTCTGACCTATTTTCATCTACCCACCATTGTCCCATATACTTCAACTTTTGGAGTCCAAAAAGCTAACAATCTCAGAATTAAAATTAACAATTGACCCAACATCAATTGCTTTTTGCAGAAGAGATTTCTGCCTCTTTGGGTGGAATTTTACAGCTCCTCCCACAAGCAGGATTTTCTGGTCCCACCGAAGTCAATGGACTTTTGAACAGCTTGTCTCATTTTATGATCCCGTCCCCACCGCAACAATTCTACCCTTTGTGTGTAGAAGTGTTTTTTAAAATTTCAGTCCTATAAGGTCTGGTCTGTCTCTACTTTAGAATCTATGTCCCCTGGTCCCAGGCTCCCCCATTAGCAGAACTGGAGTAGATAGGGCAAAGCTATCAGATTCCCTTCGTATCACTCCCTGAATTAGGAAATACAGCCATAGTTTGTGCAATCTCTTCTTGTAACTAACCCTCAGAGTTCAGGTATCATTCTGGTTAATCTATGCCATGTTCCCTCCAAGGTCAATATATTCTTCCAGAAGCCAGGATCCCAGAACTGCCCACAATACTCCTGACGTGGTCTAACCAGGGCTGCTGTATAGCTAATAGCATGGCTTCTAACCCTCTTGAATTCTACTCCTCTCAATACCAGCATTCTAGTAGCTGTTCATGACATTTTAATGATATATGTTCACTTCCTTAAATAATGATGTGAAATGCACAATTTTACAACCCAAACGAACTATTCCTGAATTGAGAGAGCTTTGGAAGATCAAAGTTAGAGCATTTGCAATGTTTGTACCTCCCCCATTTCAGTATCTGGTGTAAAAAACACATGCTCCAAGGGATTTCTCACCCTTTAGTGCCATTATTTTCTCCATCACTGTGATTTTGCTTATACTAATTTTGGTCAGTCCCCACCCCTTATTCAGTATTAGCTTCCTTGGAAGGTTAGCTTGTGAAGCTAAAACAAAATCAGAATTACCTGGAAAAACTCAGCAGGTCTGACAGCATCGGCGGAGAAGAAAAGAGTTGACGTTTCGAGTCCTCATGACCCTTCGACAGAACTTAAGTTCGAGTCCAAGAAAGAGTTGAAATATAAGCTGGTTTAAGGTGTGTGTGGGGGGGGGGGGGTGCGGAGAGAGAGAGAGAGAGAGAGAAGTGGGGCGTTGTGGTTGTAGGGACAAACAAGCAGTGATCGAAGCAGATCATCAAAAGATGTCAACAACAACAGTTGTTGACATCTTTTGATGATCTGCTTCTATCACTGCTTGTTTGTCCCTACAACCACACCACCCCCTCCACTTCTCTCTCTCTCTCTCTCTCCGCCCCCCCCACACACCTTAAACCAGCTTATATTTCAACTCTTTCTTGGACTTGAACTCAAGTTCTGTCGAAGGGTCATGAGGACTCGAAACGTCAACTCTTTTCTTCTCCACCGATGCTGCCAGACCTGCTGAGTTTTTCCAGGTAATTCTGTTTTTGTTTTGGATTTCCAGCATCCGCAGTTTTTTTGTTTTTCAGCTTGTGAAGCTGCAAGATTAATGCACTAATTACTTTAATTACATTACTGTCGTTTGGTAGTACAGAGCTTGAATATTGCTGAAAAAAGACATTTTGTCGAAGCTTTTCATCTTGCACTCATCAGAACAATGGCAAGACTACCAAAGTTGTGGCTTCTCCTGACATTGGTGTTCTGGCGATTGTCCTGATGAGTGCAAGACAAAAAGCTTCAACAAAATGTCTTTTTTCAGGGATACATTACTGTACTAATTTTATTATATTCTTTGCACAGTTTAGACCCTAATTTCAGTTGGCCAGATCAGATTTGTGCAATGATTACAGGCTGTATCTAAACCATAACTTCCAGGGAGCCCACTTATGCTCAAATGCAGTTTACCTGAAAGGACTCAGGGGGAGTGTACCCTGATGATCCCACTCGGATCTGTTGGGGTATAAACCTGGGCTGATTGCTTGAGCTTAATTCAATATCTTCACTGATTTATTTAGGGTTGCTGGTATCGTGACTGCACAGGAGCACAGCCCTTTAAATCAACAGGAGTGTGAAAATACTCCCACACCCCTGGCACCCCCTTCCTTGCTTCCTCACACCCTCCCCACCGTCACTCCGCTCACGCATCCCCAGGTTTGCAGGGGAGGTGGGTGGCAGCTGGGGGGGGCGATGTGGGGGAGGAGAGGATTTGGAATTAAGAGTGGAATGAATTAAACATTTAAAACCACTATAAGACAGTAAAGCACATCGAGCTGAAGGTAGCCTCCAGGGACGTGTCTTCAGCTCATAGCATCGAAGAAGGTGTGTTTTCACTGAAATTTCACCATACCAACAGGCTATTCATTTCACCAAGGGATCCATACTGCAGCCCAAAAGCAAGTACCTGCTGCAGGCAATGAAAAAAAGTAAGAATGTTGTTTTAAATGCATTTAGCATCGTATGCCCCTGCCTTTCCACTGGGCACACAATCTGGGCCCTTGTAACTAAAAGGACAAATGATCAAACATAGTTAGGCATTCAACACTGGCACTCCAAAATACACAGCTATTTAAAAAAAAATAGATTTCCCTCTTCTCCCAGCTAAGGTCAGAAGTTCAAAAATGCAGAGGATTGAACTGGCAAGTTAATACCTCTGCATGATGTGCCACCATCTCTGGCATACAAACCCGCACCTTCCTCCATCTAATCACAAAGAATCATTCAGCAATCATGAAGATAATAGAAATTATGAAGTCATATGTTTTCAAATAACATAATGGTTTATCACTATGGAAATAAGATTGCAAATTGTTAGGTATTTTTTAGAATCACTGTAAACTGCCCCAGTTAATGGCTTTAATCTAGATCCTTGTTCATTACTAAGTCAATGCATTCCAATGTTTTACGCTTTATTACTCTCTGCCCGTCTAGACAATTACATCTAGTTTGATGGGATGCTGAAATCAAGTATGTATTTAGCTGCCTGCCTCGTTACATGGACTTTTGTTTCTTTTGCGAGTCAGTGAAATATTAGTTTTTGTTTGATTCAATCTGTCAGAATCATAGTAAAACTTTCACATGATAACATTTATTGGGGATTAAGGCACCCTTGAGTGGTTTGACAAAAGAGTTTCTGATTTTATCGCCTCGCAGTGAAATTTATGAAGCATTAAAAAGCTGTTTGTAGTCCAATCACCACTTATGGTAAAAAAATTATACATAATCCAATTTATTTATTAGAATTTACCTTCTCGTAAATGTAAGATCCACCAATTGCCTCAGAATACCGATATCAAGGAATCTGATGGCATTGTATTTGGTTTCAAAAGGTAGAATGTTAGCTTTGTTTCCAGTATGCAATAACTCATAATTGCTAGAACATAATGCGAGAATCACAGAAATGAAGGGATCATAACTTTAAATTCAATCCTTTAAACTCAAATGATCAATCGGTAAGTTGCACTTGTTTTAAGAGCTATTCCTATTGTGGTGAGCATTATTGATTTCTATGAAAATAATTATGAACCACACTCTTGCACCGTGTGATGCAGGCTCAGACTGAGAGGCAGGGTCTGAGTCCCAGCCTGAGGTGGTGCTGGCTGTCAGGGTCTCCTCTCACCCTCCTGCTGATAAACAACTGCGGATCACATGCCAGCTCTTAAAGGTGTTGCATCAAGTAGAGGCAGCGTGCCAATTGACAGAAGGAGGGAGTCATCAGGGGTTTCCCGGCAGGCCACAGATCTATACCTCTTGCCAAATGGCAACAGATCAGCAGTCGTCAAGATCATTGATATGCTGCGTTACCTCCCTGTCTCACAACCAGCTTCCTAGTATATACCCAGGAGACAATGATGGAAGATAAAATTAGGTTTCAGAAATCTTCCAGGTCAAGGTTGACAAAGTCTGGTTGTGCTGCTTTAACTTGGAGTTGCAACAGGGGTATTTTGGTTATGTGAATGTTTCTGAGGTCAATGTGGATAGTTCAATTATCAGATTATTTAATGGCAAGTTGGTTGACATAGTAGCCAAGCAGACTGACTGAAGCCGGTTCCAATCATTTTCTGGATATTCCACATGAGGCTTAATGTTATTGTGACTTAAGGAAATCAACTGTTTCCCAATCTGAGATGAATCCCTTGGACTCGCTCAGGAATTTGTTGCTGGAACTTATAGGCTAGTGGCCCAGATGTTCAGCTTTACAATGAAAACAACCACTAAAACTCCTGGTCAATTATCAGTCACCTTGTGGGAATTGGAATCCTCCAGTAACTTACTGCGCCTCAGTTCTGCTCTCCAGTATTTCAGAGAACGATGTTTAAAAGTTGAATAGTAATTTATTTCTGGTGTCAGACAAAATAAGTGGTGCAAAGTAACAGACCTCTATATGAATTTATAGTCCCATGAAATATCATTACAGCTAACATATTTTCAGAGCTAGAATTATAGAACTATAAATTTTTACTAAAATGAAAGCAACTATTTTGTCCATCACAACTATACCAGCACGCTTATTTCCACCGCTTGCCCTTTAACCATGCCCCTTTAGAATGTTTTATTTCAAACTTTTTAAAACAATATTCCAGGGTAATATATACCAGTGTTTATTGCCCATCCCTAATTGTCCTTGAGAAGGTGGTGGTGAGCCACCTTCTTAACCCGCTGCAGTCCATGTGATGTAGGCATGCCCACGGTGCTGATAGGAAGGGAGTTCCAGGATTTCGATCCAGCGATGATGAAGCAATGGTAATATAAGTCAGGATGGTGTGTGACTTGGAAGGGAACTTGCAGATGGTGGTGTTCCTCTGCCTGCTGCTCTTGTCTTTACAGATGGTGGAGGTCATGGGTCTGGGAGGTTTTGTCAAAGGAGCCTTCGCAACTTGCTGCAGTGCATAGAATATAATATAAATAAAAATGGAAAATGCTGGAAAAACTCAGCGGAATCATCCCGGATTTGCAATAAGTGTGGTTGCAGGCGGGAAAAACAATGCTTTACCCGCTGGTCGCAATGGCGGCTTTTCACGCCGCATCGTCGAAAACCCACCGCATTAATTATGCATTCCTGGGGAACACACCATTTCCATGGCGGGCGGGCCCCGATTCGCCTGCTACACCATCACCTCGTTGCTTCATCACGCCCATGCACCACATTTAAAGCCCAGCTGCACTCAATGCTTCCAGCCCAGGACTGCAGCAAAGAAAACATGGCCCCGAAAGGCAAGAACACTGCAGCCCTAGAGTGTCTTATGGATGCTGTGGAAGCCCGCCGTGATGTCCTCTACCCCCCCGCTCTGGCCGCAGGAGCGGCAGCTACATTACCACTCTGGCTTGGTAAGTGATGGCAGTGGTGGTCAGTGCCAATGTTGCACAGAAGAGGTTGGCCATCCAATGGAGATGGAGGATGAATGATCTCATCCGTACTGCCAGGGTAAGGCAACCATCTCATCACTCTAAACTCACACACTCAAGCCCATCACACATTCACTGGCGTCTCACTCACTGCCAGCTCAAGGGACATCACCAACCATTCTCACACACATGCCCTCACATGTCCATCTGACCTCATCTCCTCTGGAGACTGCCCCCTCAGACATCACCGTCCTGAGGCCACTTACACAGATCAACATGTGTCCCCTCAGGCACCCTGGAATACCAACCCCCAACACAACGGCCCCCCCACCCAGCCTTTCTTCAGTACAGCCCTCATCCTGTAGTCTGGCGGGTTGGCCTTATAATGATATGCTGATGTATTACAATGAGGTTCCCGACGTGCAATGTTGGAGAACACAGCCTGCCATTGACGGGCTGAGTGGACGATCGCAAACTGGTTTCACAACGTCGTGAAACCAATTTTTGGCCTTCTCGTCACATTGTTCACACACGCCACTGAGCATGCCCGACCCCAGCGGACACGGAAAATCCTGGCCGCTTGAGTCCATATGACTTCTTCAGAGCATGCAGTGCATCTTGTAGATGGTCCACACTGCAACCACGATCTGCCAGTGATGGAGGGAGTGAATGTGTTAGGTAGTAGTTGGCATTCCAATCAAAAAAGTTGCTTTGTCCTTGATGGTATCGAGTTTCTTGAGTATTGTTGAAGCTGCACTCATCCAGGCAAGTGGAGAGCTTTTCATCGCATTCCTGACTGGTGCCTAATAGATAGTGGACAGCCTTTGGGGAGTCAGAAGGTGAGTTACTTGCCATTGAACGCACTCCCTTTGATCTATTCTATTTATGTGGCTTGTTAGGTTTCTGATTAAAGATAACAGTCAGCTTATTGATGGTGGGGCTTTGATGATGGTAACACAGCTAAAAATCAATGGGGGATGATTTAACTCTCTTTTGTTGGAGGTGGTGTTTGCCTGGTATTTTAGTGCCACAAATGCTACTTAAAAAATATCAGCTTCAGTTTGAGTGTTGTCCAAGGCTTGCTTCATTACCTGAAAAAATGTGAATGGAACTGAACACTGTACAATCAGCGAATGGCCCCTTTTCAGTCCTTATGATTGAGTGAAGTTATTGAAGCTGAAGATGGCTCACCTGAGGTTCGAGAATTGGAGAAGGAGTAGCTCTGAGGAGATTCTGGACTTGTATTTTACTCAGCACTGATGCTTTTGCTTTCATTCCTGAACATACGAAGGAGTTAAAGTGTTTGATGAAGCATCTGAAGACAATTTGGCTTAAACTTAAAACATTTCTCTGACAATCTCCAGTAAAAATTAAACTGAGCATCGGAGGTTATTGGTGAAGGAATGCACTTGATAGCAGTGTTGAGGATTCCTTCCAGGACTTAGCTGATGATTGAGAGTAGATTAATAGGATATTAATTGGCTGGGTTGGATTTTCCATGCTTTTTGTGAACGCTGCTCATTGAACAATATCAGTCATCTAATTTGATGAGAATGGAGGAGTGGGGGATATGTTGGACCATAAAGTTAGAGATTGTGTTGGAATATGAGAGAGGATTAGTGTGAAGCTGAGACTTAGATGTCCAGAAGAACAAATATGATCCTTTTCCCTTCAATGATGAATTTTGCTTTCATCATTGCTTATGATAGGGCTATTCCAAGCATCTAGGTAATAAAATAAACTTCTCATGTATTCTCTTTTTGTATTCGGAGATAATTTAAAATTAGGTACTGGTTCACTGAACATCAGAAATAGATTATTCTGAACACCTCTCTAAAGCAGTTGGTTCAAGTGATGTCAATTTTGTAGCAGGAGGCTAAATTAACAAGTGACTCATCAGAGGGTCTTTAAAAAGATATAGGCTTTTCAAACTGCACGGTCAATAAGGGCGCACAACGAGACAGGTGACTACTCCAGAGTGAGACAGAGACTGAGTGGGTAGTGAAATAGGTTCACGTGGGAATTTGGCACACGGGGGAAAGGAGTGTGGTATACATTGGGATTATTATAAGTTTATTAAGTGAGTAATTCTGTTAACTAAATAACATGAGTAACAATGGCATGATAGCTGTGGAATGTGGGAAATTTTGGATACCAAAGCAATCCAGGACAAAGACATCTGCAGAATGTGTAAGCAGCTAGAGGAATTCCAGATCAGGATTGTTGATCTGGAAGCTGAACTGCAGACAATACGCAAAAGATTCCAGTCTTCAATTTCAATTCCAATTCAATTCACTCCATGTGATATCAAGAAATGGCTGAAAGCACTGGGTACTGCAAAGGCTATGGGCCTTGACAATATTCCAGCAATAATACTGAAGACTTGTGCTCCAGACTTGTGCCGTGCCCCTAGCCAAGCTATTCTAGTACAGCCATAATGCTGGGATCTACCCGGCTATGTGGAAAATTGCCCAGGTATGTCAGGTACACAAAAAGCAGGACAAATCCAACCCAGCCAATTACCGTCCCACCAGTCTACTCTCCATCATCAGTAAAGTAATGGAAAGGGGTCATCAACAGTGCTATCAAGCAGCATTTGCTTAGCAATAACCTGCTCACTGATGCCCAGTTTGGGTTCCGCCAGGGCCACTCAACTCCTGACTTCATTACAGCCTTGGTTCAAACATGGAAAAAAGAGCTGAACTCCTAAGGTGAGGTGAAAGTGGCTGCCCTTGACATCAAGGCTGCATTTGACTGAGAGTGGCATCAAGGAGCTCTAGCAAAACTGGAGTCAATGGGAATCAAGAGGAAAACTCTCCATTGGTTGGACTCATACCTAACACAAAGGAAGATGATTGCTGTTGTTGGTCAGTCATCTCAGCTCAAGGACATCACTGCAGGAGTTCCTCAGGATAGTGTCCTCGGCCCAACCATCTTCAGCTGCTTCATCAATGATCTTCCTTCCATCATAAGGTCAGAAGTAGGGATGTTTGCTGATGATTGCACAATGTTCGGCACCATTTGAGACTCCTCAGATACTGAGGCAGTCCATGTCCAAATGCAGCAAGATTGGACAATATCCAGACTTGGGCTGAAAAATGGCAAGTAACATTCATGCCACACAAGTGTCAGACAATGACCATTTCCAACAAGAGAGACTCCAATCATCGCCCCTTGAAGTTCAGTGCCATTACCATCATTGAATCCTCTACTATCAACATCCTGGGGGTTACCATTGACTAGAGACTGAACTGGACTAGCCATATAAATACTGTGGTTACAAGAGCAGGTCGGATGTTGTGCAATGAGTAATTCAAGTCCTGTCTCCCCTAATCCTGTCTACCATCTACAAGGCACAAGTCAGGAGTGTGATGGAATACTCCCCAATTGCCTGGATGAGTGCAGTTCCAATGACACTCAAGAAGCTGGACACCGTCCAGGACAAAGCAGCCCACTTGATTGACACCCCATCCACAAACATTCAATCCCTCCACCACCAACACACTGTAGCAGCAATGTGTACCATCTACAAGATGTACTGCAAGAATTCACCAAGGCTCCTTCGACAGCACCTTCCAAACCCACAACCATTACCATCTAGAAGGACAAGGGCAGCATCTAGATGGGAGCACCAACACTTGGGTGTTCTCCTCCAATTCACTCACTATCCTAACTGGGAAATATATCGCCGTACCTTCACTGTCGCTGGGTCAAAATCCTGGAACTCCCTCCCTAACAGCGCTGTGGGTGTACCTACACCACATGAACTGCAGCAGTTCATGACGGCAGCTCACCACCACCTTCTCTAGGGCAATTAGAGATGGGCAATAAATGCTGGTCCAGCCAGAGAAGCCCACATTCCCTGAATGAATTTAAAAAAATTACTTTTTTATAAAAAGTTATTTACTTTTGCAGGAAGAATAAAAATGCAGTGTAATACTTAAACAGAGAAAGGCTGCAGAATTCTGAGGTGCAGAGGGATCTAGGTGATCTAGTGCATGAGTCACAAAAAAGTTAGTATGCGGGTACAGCAAGTAATTAAGAAAGCTAATGGAATGCTATCCTTTATTATGAGAGGAATTGTACATAAAAGTAAGGATATTATCCTTCACTTATACAGGACACTGTTGGGACCACATCTCAAATATTCTGTGCAGTTTAGTCTCTTTCTTTAAGGGAGGATGTAAATGCGTTGGAAGCAGTTCACAAAAGGTTTACTAGCTTGATACCTGGAATGGGTGAGTTGTCTTATGAGGAAGGTTTAGACAGACTAGATTTGTTCCCACTGGAGTTTAGAAGAGTGAGGGGTGACTTGATTGAAGTATCTAAGATCCTGAACGGTATTGACACAGTGGACATGGAAAAGATGTTTCCTCTTGTGGGGGAGCCCAGAACTAGGGGGCACTGTTTTAAAATTAGGGGTTGCCCTTTTAGGACAGAGATGAAGAGAATTTTTTTCTCTCCGAGTGTCGTGCATCTTTGGAACCCTCTGCCACCGATGCAGGTGGAGGTGGGGGTCATTGAATATTTCTAAGGCAGAGGTAGATAGATTCTTATCAGACAAGGGAATCAAAGGTAATTGGGGGTAGATGGGAATGTGGAATCCGTAACACAAACAGGTAAACCATGATCTTATTGAATGGTGGAGGAGGCTTGTCAAGACTGTTTAGGATCTTATAAACTTCAATCAGGTCACCCCTCATTCTTCTAAACTCCAGTAGAAACAAACCAATCTGTCTAACCTATCCTGTCGGTGTGAGGGGCAGGAAAGTTCTGGCCGTTAACTCTGTTTCTCTTGCCACAGAGGCTGCCAGATTTAATGAGTATTTTCAACATTATCTGTTTTCATTTCAGATTTTCAGCATCCATGATATTTTGCTTTCTCTTATGACAAATAAATTCATTAAGTCACCAAACCACATTACCACAATTTACATATCAAGATATCTCCCTTCGATATTCTGCTTTTGGTTGGGAGATACAAGAAACCCTTTGATGTTCTCCTTATGGTTGGGAGATGCAAGAAACCATGATGCCAATTAAAGTGCTAAATGAACATTGAAAACAAAAGCACATACTCCCCTTATGTATTATTCATGTTAGTCATATTCAATTTTTTTTTTATTCTTTCATGGGGTATGCATGTCACTGGCAAGGCCAATACTTATTGCTCTTGAACTAAATAGCTTGTTAGGCCATTTCAAAGGGCAGTTAAGAGTCAACAATGTTGCCGTGGGTCTGAAATCAAAAGTAGGCCAGACAGATAAGGACAGCAGATTTCCTCCCCGAAAGAAAATAGTGAACCCAATGGGTTTTTACAACAATTAATGACAGTGACATGGTCACCATGGCTGAGACCAGCTTTCAATTCCAGATTTTATTAGTTGAATTTAAATTCCACCAGCTGCCATAGTGGGGTCTCTAGATTATGAGACATTACCACTATGTCACCACCTCCCCATAATATTATAACTAACGAATCTGATATTTGTCACCAGTAACGTCAATTGGCTGGACTTGGACCACTCGCTTTTTCAGATCAGTTCCTAGTCATCTTAAATAACATTTTTTTTAAAAAGTTTACCATTCATTCTTTGCCACTGAAATTCTCCAGACTCCTGGACAATTTTTTCAGCTCCAACTCATCTGAATGATCTATGATGATCTTATACAATTTTTGCCTTGGAGCTTTTCCCATTTATCACCCATTAATGATCCATGGCCACACAAAGCAGAGAAGCTTTGGAATAAGTTAATAAAGAATAAAGAAACCAACATGTGCAAGTGATGTGCCATCTTCAATAACAGCGACTAAAATGCCTTGGGTTTCCCAATTACATGTCAAACTGTCAACAATCTGAGATATTTCACTTTGGATTTTATAAATTTACCGTGTTCTGTGTGTCTTATTGATTATTCTGCTGACAAACAAAACAATTCCATTATGTGGAAAACCCCAGTAAGCAAAATACTTATGGTGTTTGGTTGCCACCTTCATTAATCTTCTGATACAACCATTTAAAAGACAGGCCAATTTCTGATAAGGATACTATTTTATAAAATGTACACAGTTTTCCATGATGTTTTGTGTTGTACTTTCAAAAATCTGATGATACTGCTTCCAAATTTTGCTGTCCCGATCCATGTCTACTGATGTCAAATACAGTCATTTTGGTTCCAATCCTTCATTGCTGAATCTATATTTAGCTGCTCTAGTTCCTACCTCTTGCTATCAAACATGTTTTATTAACACCAGGGAGGTAACACAACTGGGCTGATATGTGGCAAGTAACATTTTCGCGAAGCAAGCGCCAAGCAATGACAACCTCCAGCATGAGAAAATCTATAAACCCTACTCCTATCCCCCACCCACGCCTGGACCTTCAATGGTATTACTATTGCTGAATCCCCCAAATCCATATCCTTGGGGGTCACCATTGACCTGAAAATTAACTGAACCAATGACATAAATACTGATCATTCATGAACAAGTCAAAGGCTGGGTATTTTGTGATGAAGTAATCATATCCTGATTCCCCAAATACTTTCCATCACCTACATGGTACGAGTCAGGAGTCTGAAGGAATTTTCTCCACTTGACTGGAAGAGTGCAGCCCAGCAAGAATCAAGAAGCTCGAAACTACCCAAGGCAAAGTATAATGCTTGGCTAGCACCTTAATCATCATCATAACCATTCAATCTGTCCATAGCTACAGTGTGTACTATCTACAAGATGCGCTGCAAGAACTCCCCAAGGCAGGTTCAACAATATCTCCTAAACCTGTGATCTTTATTGCCTAGAAGAAAACAGGCAGCAGTTGCTTGGGAACACAACCCCCTTCATGTTTCCCTCCAAGCCACTCACCACTCTGACTTGGAACTATATTGCTGTTCCTTCACTGTTGCTGTGTCAAAATCCCAGAACTCCCTCCCCAACAGCACTGTGGAAGTAGCTTCAGCACACTGCCTGCAACAGTTCAAAAAACAGCACACCACCACCTGCTCAAGGGCAATTGGGGATGGGCAATAAATGCTGGCCTTGCCAGTGATGCCACATCCCATGAATGAATAAAAAGTGACAATAATTGCCATCTAGTTCAGCCAAAGAATAAAGGATTGCAACATAGACAGTCAGGTGAAAAATTGTCACAAGAATGTCTTGTGCATTAATATGATTTAAACTTAATATATTTTTTGCGCTGAGTTACAAGGTTTATGTTAAGTATGTTATGCAGCATCACACTGTCAAATCCTTTTACAACCATATGTTATTACTAATCTCCTACTATTTAAATAGAAAACTTTTCTTTGGCCTCAACATTCAAATTGTAAGAGGTCTCAGACTTCAATAAGGTGAACCTCTGATAAGTGCAACAATAACTTGATGGGCCCCACAAGGCGTGAACAACAGAATCTGACCATTCTTTTTAAATGTTAGCGTATAGCTCAATACTCATCCACATAACAATGTTGTTTGTCTCATTCACATTTAAGCTTTGATCCCTGTGCCCATACTTAAGGGAATGTTTGATTTTCAGCCAGAATGTGCTATTTGCAGCATTAATAATTTATAACTGTATGAGGAATGTAATTGAATTGGAAAATGTCTTGTCACTTAAAATACAGCAACAGTCATCTGGAACAATGTGAGGTTACAATTATTTATTGCATGTGAGTTTTGAAGGCTCAGTTACCACAAATTTTGTATTAACTTAGATATGTTTAGTTATTAAAATATATAAGCCATTGTCTTTACTATAAATGTGTATAGCTTAAATTCCAGGCAACATATGTTACTTAATCCACATAATATTCAATTGTTCACTTCTGCTGATTTACATTAGCCTGGAGTTACAAATCAAAGATGAAACAATGTAAGCTGTCAATATATATTCTACAAAGCTTGCTAATACTGGGAAGGAAACCCCACTTTTCCTAAATCTTTCACATATTTACTGTTTTTCAAAGCATCTTCTGGTGTTAATAAGCTTTACAAATAATGCATCAAAAGGACACATGCCTGAAATGTCTGTGATTCTCAAAATTTGTTATAATGACACCTCCACATGATGATGGGATACATTGTTGCATTTCTCTGATGTCCTCTAATGGTCTTATTGGAATTAGGCTTTCTTTTCAGTCCCGTCAAGTAAAGGTAAAGCTTAATACTGCATTATAACATTTGACTTGAGGTCCCTATCTGGGAATTCTTGATGACATCACTTGAAAAGAAGTGCCCTTGCTTTCTATCACCAGTCATGACTTTGATTTTAATTCATGGAGCTTACTATATTTATATATCTATACTATATATATTTCTGTATATAATTTATATAATGTGTGTGTATTTATACATGCAATGACTTGTGATCAGGAATGCACTGCCTGAAAGGGCAGTAGAAGCAGTTTCAATAGTAACTTTCAAAAGCGAATTAGTTAAATAGTTGAAGGGAAAACAGATAAAGAGCTATGAGGAAAGAACAGGGGGAGTGGGATTAATGAATAACTCTACCCAAGAATTTGTGTGAGCATAATTGGCAGAATGGCCTCCTTCTATGTCATTCTATGATTCTGTATTTATTAAACTGCTTAGCAGAATGTTTATTTGGAAACTTAATGCAACAATTGTCTCAACGTAATTACACATTGGTAACACTCAGTCCACACAAGTGCGAAGCAATGACCATGTCCAACAAGAGAGTGTCTAACCATCTCCCCTTGACATTCAATGGCATTACCATTACTGAATCCCCCACTATCAACATCCTGGGGGTTACCATTGACCAAAAACTGAACTGGGTCAGCCATAAAAATACTGCGGCCACAACAGCAGGTCAGAAACTGGGAATTCTGCAGAGAGTAACTCACCTGCTGACTCCCCAAAGTCTGTCCACCATCTACACGGCACAAGTCAGGACTGTGATAGAATATTCTCCACTTGCCTGGATGAGTGTAGCTCCAACAACATTCAAGAAGCTCAACACCATGCAGACAAAGCAACCCACTTGACTGGCACCCCATCCACTAGACTAAATATTCGACCCCTTTAAGTCACACACCTGTCTGGTTTGGCGTTATTTCACTATTCCTTCACTATCACCATGTAAAAATCCTGCATCTTCCTCCTAGTAGCCCTGTGGGTGTACCTTCACCAGATGGACTGCAGTGGTTCAATAGTGTTAGTTAGGGGTGGGCAATAAATGCTGGCCTTTCCAGCAACACTCACACCCCATTAACAAATAAAATAAAAATAATATTGCTGCCAGCTATGCCATTACCATTCCTAAAATTGCCATCCAACAGATTCTCATTGAGCGGCATTGATATGCGTATTAAGATCTTTGAGACTTCACAAACTCTTTTCCTTTGTTCTGTAGAAGCACTTGCTGCAGAATAAATTTACAGAGTCCATCTGACTGAGGGATTGCTGCATCTTTGAAGATACAACAGTTTTATTGAGGAGGAGGAAGTCTGCTGCATTTCTACTACCAAAGCCAGTCTGACTGCAAACAGATTCTGAAGAAAAGGGTGCTAATGTGTACTTTATTTATTTGGTTGGTCACATTTTGATGACATTTTGTTTTAACCAGTCAACATCATGGAAAATTCTGTGGTCAGATTGGATAAATGAAACTTGACTATACAACCACATGCCTAAATAATAGAGACAAATTAGACATGTTTCAGTGGATAGCAGTCTTCCCTCCGAGACAGAAGATTGCATGTTCATAAACTCATGCCAGAGATTTAGGCACACGAATCTAGGCTGACATTCCAGTGCTGTACCGTCAGAGGTGCCATGTTTTGGATGAAATGTCAAACTAAAGCCCCATCTGCTCTTTCAGGTGAAAATAAAAGAGCCTATAGCACTATTTAAAAAAAAGAGCAGGAGAACTGTCCCTGTCTTGGACAATATTCATTCCTCAACCAACATCACTAAACAAATTGGTCATCACAACAGTGAAAGGGAACATCCAGAGATTGTGAAAGATGACATGGAAACACAATTCTTATTTCTTCTTTAAATTTTCATTTTGACCTTTTGCAGTTTATCCATCAAGAACATATCTTGAGTCCCATCTCCACAATGACATTGAGCTGTGTCTTAAATAGTTCCTGGAAATGTTACCTCCACTACCACATCCAGAAGCCAACATTTTTTTCATCAAACATTTCTGATATTTGGCCACTTTGAGTCTTTCCCTCTAGTCTTGTTGTCATGGTTTAATCAGTGCTCCTTGTTTAATTATTATCTATGCGATTTATGATTGTACAAATCTCTGTGTAGTTCCCTGTTTACTCCCTTGTTTTGAAGGCCTAAAGAGGCAAAGTCTCTCTAACCTTTGCTCATAGCTAGACATCAGTTTCATGGGTCTTCTCTGTAAGGCCTCCTGAAATAACTCTCTGGCCAAAACTGGCACTCAGAACAGTAATGTGGTTTAATCAGAGTATTATACAGGTTTAGTGTGATAGCTACTGAATTTACTAATCTGACTGTACACTGCAACACCATTTGTCTTCCTCAACACTACTTTGCAGTGACTGGACTTTTTAAGTACTGGGCCTCCAGAAATCCCTAGATCCCTTCCACCTTCATATTTAGCTATTCTCACGCCATTCATGGAGTCTGTAGGTCACCTGTATTTCCTCCAAATCTATACACTTGCCAGTCAACCTATTAAAAATCCAGCTATCTGACTGAATATTTGAAATCGAGACAGTACATTTCCCCTTCTCAGCTTCATTAGTCAGCACACAATTAGCAAAGATTAGAAATCATTGTTGGTTTAACGCAACAAATGAGCCATAAGTCAATAATAAACAAAAATATTTCCACAGCCCTTATAACTGAAACTGAAGCTAAGCAAATAAAACTATCAAAGGGAAAAGCATTAGAACAACAACCCTGGAGCTAAAAGATCTCAGGTTTAAAGGTCCATCCTTTATACAGATGAAACCTGCAAAGAAACTAAATTTGCTATTTTAAGTTTGCAACGAATGTCAGATGGGAAAACTTTAAACTAGCAACAGATTCTGCAAAATATGGTTGAAATTTCAATGAGCTGAGTTTAATACTTTGCTAATCTTATATTTAGTATTAAAAAGCTTTAATAATGTTTCTAAATAGCCAATAATAAGCTTAATATTTTAAATTCCAGCTGCATTAAGTTTTCATGAGTGTGAGACATGCCAACAATCACAACTGATCATCATCAGATTTTATTGTGGATGATTTCTGCCTTGGTGCAAAAGCACGATTGCTGCATGCATCGATGATTGTCTACCTCAAACATCTGATGTAGGACATCTGTTAGGGACCACACCTACCCATTTTAACAGTGCTGCATTATGCATAGAAAGTGGATTGGTTGGCAGGAAAATGGATGCACCCTCACTGCGCTGAGACCACAATTTTCTTCTTTTAAAATAAATTGGCAGAAATGGTTTTCTGTAAAATAAAACCTAAGCCTACTGTTAGTATAAAAGAAAATCCCACCACCAGAAAGACATGAAAACATTCACAGAAGTATCAGGATGGGAGTACTCCACCCATTGCTCTGCAACTCATTTTCTTTCAAAGCCAGTTTTAAGATGTCACAGCAGAACAAACAATTTTCTAATTTCAAACTACTTGAGTTGAATACATAGGGATTTTTATTGGATTTGTTCTTGGGGTAGGGAAATGGAATTTTCAGTCCTATACACTCCCAGTTTCAAATAGAAAACAGTTCACTCCTGAAATGTGCCTTTGTTTTATATGAATCTCTTAGATAAGACACTTGGTCTAAATTCATTTGCCATTCATCCTTCCTTTGACGTCAGAATATCATCACATTTTTTGCAGTTTTGATGAGCCTTATCTTTTCTGGGAATGAGTGTCCGCAGATGGAACAGTGAATCCTGGGTGCACTAGGTTGGGCATCTCAATTTTTGAAGTGGACTTTTCTCAGTGTGCATTTTACATTTAGTGTTTGTGATGTGACGAGCCTCATTGTAGGATATGCCTTCATGGGTGGTTTATAGTTATGCTGTATTTTCTGTTTAATACAACTCACAAGGTGCAATTTCCCTCTTTGGGCTATAGTACCAAATCCAGACCTGCTGGGCAGAGGTTGACATGTTTTCAATGAATGTCATCAATGCTGAGGATATAGATAATTTGGATTTCACTTGAAATACAAATTACTCCATTGCAGTTAAGTTATCCAGACTGTATTAATTTATCATGGATTCACAACAGAATCACCAGTTTCTTTCCTACATGATTATTGTACACTTTCTCTAACAATGCATTTCAAAAGTACTTCATTCACTGTGAGACAAGCTGAGGTCATAAAAGGCATGAAGCAAATGCATTTTTTTTTGCCTTTCTGCTCTCTTCCTTAATTATACTGGCAGAATTCCTGAATGTATTCTCTCCATAATTACTTTGAACTGCCAGGAATGTGCCATGGAAGGTGAATATGGGCATCGTGGGCTGTTGGTTACATTAACGACTATTCATAAGACTTGATAAGGGACAAAGGCCCATGATGCAGAACCGCATCAAGAGAGAAAACATGAGATAAATCAGGGAGGAGAGAATAACTGAGACCAATGTTGCAAATAAAGGAGATAGAAATTTACTTAAAAGAGCAAAACATATTATCATGAAATGCGAATATGAATAGGCATTTAGACAATATGCCTGGATGTGCGATGTGGAAATCTAAGAGAATGTGAGCAGATTGACCACGACATTGTATTACCCAATTGCTGTGTAGCGCAGGCTACAATGTTAATCAGTAGTTTAGAATAGGGTCTGGTTGGAGAAACACACATTGTGTTGGTGCTCCGTTACTTGTGTTAATAAACAGTATGTGCTTCATCTCACATTGGTCTCTGCATCTGCAGTATCTTGTTTACCAACTCACTCACCAGTAGATAGGCATGTGACTGTGTTCGCTGAGCAAAGTGATCCGACAAAAGGAACATAACAACCGGCAACAAGGCAAAACACGATCAGTCGGTGACACCAAAGAAAGTTGCGGAAATTAAACAGAAGTAAATCAGCCATACCTTGCAAGGCAATTGTCAGTACAGCCTTCATCATAGTCTGTTAATTTACCCCTAATAGTGGTAGCAGGAGAGGGTCCAAGTCTACTTGATCAGAACTGGCGTAAGGAAATAAAGTTGGAGTGGACGGAGATTTTTCAACTCAGAATGAAAGACCTTCAAGAATTATTACAGAAATATGCCTCAGGGAAAGATGGGGGTGCTGCAAACTAAAATCCACATAGATCCTGAGGCAACATCCAGATTTATGAAGGTGAGGTCAGTACCAATGCACTGTGAGAAAAAATGAATATTGAATTAGACAGGCTGGAAAGGTTGGGAGTCTTACAATCTGTACAATTTTCCCAATCGGCAGCACTCATAGTTCCAGCACTAAAGCCTGACCAGACTGTATGAATATGTGGGGCCCTCAAGTTGACTGTTAACTAAGTGGCCAGACTTGATAGGCATCCTATACCGAAAATTGATGAATTGTACTTCAAGCTGGCAGGGGAAGCTGCATATACGAAGCTCGACTTGAGCCATGCTTACCAGTAAGTTGAGCTAGAAAAGGCCTCTCGGGATTTTGTGACTATCAACCCACATAGGGGGTTGTACCAATATACCCGATTACCCTTCAGAGTCTCATCGGCTTGTGCCATTTTCCAACGGACCATGGAATATTTACTTCAAGGTCTGCCCCATGTGGTGGTTTATCTCGATGATGTCCTGGTAAAAAGACTAACAGATGAAGAACACCTGACTAACCGGAAGAGGTATTGATGCATTTCTCACAAGCCGGAGCAGGCTTGAAAAGAGAAAAATGTATCTTTCAGGCAAATGAAGTGGTTTATGTGAGCATTAGGGTCAACTTGCAGGGCCTTCACCAAGTAGAAAAAAAGGTGAGAGCGTTTTGTAAGGGCGCCAGCACTGAGAAATGCCATAGAACTCAATTTCTTCTTGAGAATGATTAACTTTTATGGCCGCTTTCGCCCAAATTTGTCAACAGTACTGGCTCCTTTATACGGTTTACTCAAGAAAAACCACAGGTGGACTTGGCAAGCTCCACAACAACAGGCTTTTACGACAGTAAAACAGTTGCTATATTCATCAGCCTGTTGCTACATTTCGACCCAAAGAAATAATTAATTTTGATCTGCGATGCATCCCCTTAAGGATATATCACAGCATAAGGCAGATGGTTCCGAATGGCCCATTGGTTCCATCTCAAGAACACTCAGTGTTGAAGAAGGAAGGTATTCACAAATAGAGAAAGAAGACTTATCCATTGTATTTGGCGTTAAGGATTTCCACCAATACATCCATAGTTGTGACTTTACCATTGCATTTGACCACAAGCCAATATTAGGCTTGTACGAGGAAGATAAGGCAAAACCCCCAATTGCCTCTGCATGTGTCCAAAGGCGGGCATTGATTCTAGCTGCTTATGAATATACTTTTATCCATCAGCCAGGAAGCCAGATTGCAAATGTCAATGTACTGAGCCAATTACCTCTAAAAGATAGCAATGTGGATGTCCCAATTCCTCAAGAACTTGTCTTGTTACTAAACTTTCTGGGTTCATCATCAGAACATGCCAAACAAATGAAAGAGTGGGCAGACTGTGGTCTCACATAAGGGAACGAGTCTTACAGGGATGATCTAACGAGTCAAAGTCTGATGAAGTGAAGACCTATTTTAATAGGAGATACAAGTTCACCTGCCAGGATGGCACCTGACTGTGAGGAGCAAGAGTCATTGTACCTCCCAGAGGGAGAAAGCCATTATTGACCGAATTGCACAGTGCTCACCTCGGCATCTCTAGAATGAAAATGTTGGCACACAGCTACATATGGTGGCCAGGGATGGATACAGAAATCAAAAACTTAGTTAAGAGCTGCATACAGTGCCAACAGGTACAGAAATTGCCCCCTTCTGCTCCACTGCATCCCTGGGAATGGCCAGGAAGGCCAAGGGCCCAGCTCCACGTTGACTACATGGAGCCTTTTTGGGCACAATGTTTCTCTTACTTATCGACGCTCACTCCAAATGGATGGATGTATACGAGGTGAGATCACCCACACCTGTTGCCACCATGGACAGATTGTGTTAGAGTTTTGAAATATACAGTTTGCCAGAGACAATAGTGACTGATAATGCAATGGCAAGCACCAGTGGGGAATTCCAAAGATTTACAAGCCTCAAACCTCGCCATGTCACCCTGCATCCAATGGGTAGGCCGAGAGGCAGTCCAGATCTTCAAGTCTGGAATAAAAAATCTTGATGGAGACTCTATAGCAACTAGATTATCATGTTTCCTACTCAGCTATAGGACTACACCACACATGACTACCGGTGTTGCCCCCGCAGAGTTAGTGATGAAGAGACGTCTCAGGACACGTTTGAGTCTCATTAGGCCGAATTTATGGGGAGGGTAGAGAGGAGTCAGGGGGCCCAGAAAAATGGACATGATTACCACAGTCGTGAAAGAAACTTCACTGTTGGAGACACAGATTTTGCAAAGAACTTTGGAGATGGGCCCAAATAGCTATCAAGTGATGTTAGCACAGTGAGAGGACCCCTGTCCTACCACATGTCGGTCGAAGGGCAGATAATTAGGAGACACATAGATCACCTCAGGAAAAGGGAAACAGATACACAAGAAAGGCTGCACATAGCATTCCCGTTGGAGTCTACATCACACGTGGAAGGAATTCCACCTGGTTTGGAAGTGCCTGTAGGATCCATTGAGCCTGAGACAGTTGAAGAAACAAACTTGCAGGTTCCTACTGGGGAGCCGAGTGGACAGATAACTCCTGAGAGGGAGGTCTCAGATAAACCATCCAAAATTGTAGAACTACGATGGAGGTTTACTTATGTAAATAGTTGATATATTGTAAATATTGCAAATTGTACCTTCGAGTAAAGGGGGAGGGATGTGGGAATCTGAGGTGAAATACATCTTTAAGAGAATGTGAGCAGGTTGCCCACGTGACTGTATTACCCAATTGCTGTGTACCGCAGACTACAATGTTAATCAGTAGCTTAGAATAGGGTCTGGTTTAAGAAGCAAACATTGGGCAGAATGTTTCCGTCGCAAGCTGGGGGCGGGGCCCACTTGCTGACAGGAAAATGACGCGGGATGACATCAGGAGGAACCCCCAATGTCATCATGCCCCATTTAAATATTCAGGAAGGTGGGGGCACAGCGCAATCGGCTGTCCACCCACCGACCGGTCAATGGTCGACTGAGGCATGGACAGGGTAGTTAAAACAATTAAAAGACCTCTCTGTCCAACCTTAAGGCTGGTGGACAGGCCAGGAGCCCCAACGGGCTTCTGAAATAACATGAAATCTCATCCACCGGCGGGATGAGGTTTCATGTTGGTTTTAAAAAACTTTAATAAAGTTTCTGTGATATTTATTAACATGTCCCATCTCGTGTGACATTGTTACATGAGGGGGGACATGTTAATAGTTTTTTTATTTTTCTATTTTTAAAGTTTCAAAAACTTTCAGCGATCTCCCTGAGGCAGCACTTAGCCTCAGGGAGATGTCCGCTCTTTTGTTTGCGTGCGTGAAAGAGCGCACTCTCGCAATTGGGGAATCCCCCCGCCCGCACAGGAAGCACACAGCGCTTCCCGTTGGGCGTCACGCTGGGCAGGCCCTTAATTGGCCCGCCCACTTAAAATGGCGGCGGGGCCCATTTCGGTGGCGGATTCGCCCGCCCGTCAAGGGCAAAATTCTGTCCATTATGTGACTCTGTGACTTGTGTTAATAAACAGCATGTGCTTCATCTTACATTGGCCTCTGCGTCTGCAGTATCTTGTTTATCAACTCACTCACCAGTATTTAGGCATGTAACTATATTTGCTGAGCAAAGCGACTTGACAGAAGGAACATAACGTTTAATATGCTGCTTGAGCGATGCAAAATAATCTCTTTATCCTCTTCCCTCACATAGCTGCTAGTTCCACCTTCAGCACCCAGGCAGTGATATCATCCAGGGGAGGAGGTGCCCAACGTCTTCAGACACAACTTTCAATCTCCTCAATCCAAACTTTCTGAGTGTTTCCGTACCACTCTTTTCAAATGAACATGTATTTGCTAAGTTAGAGGAAACAATTGTTTCACGGTTCATCAGTTCCCCAATTCAACTTGCGAAGACTGATTACATGGCCATGTATTTCTAAACATGCAGTGGATAGTAGAAAATGGTATTAACAGACAAGAGGCATAATTGCCTTCTTGCTTTAGAATTTTTGTTTGGCTGGACGTTTTTCATGTTATTTGCTTTGTTTGAATTTTTAGATGAATGGACATTTGAAACTTACTGTGTAATATTTAACCTTTAGTTGGGGCTTACAAGCTTGTACCCAAATCACCCCTCAACCAAAATTCAGGCCCTGTCTTTGGCACAGTGCCCAGGGACTGGCAAAACTCAACTCTTGGGAGAAGCTTGGAAGCGCACTACAGTGGTGTGCTTGTCTCCTTACTAGTCAGTTCATGGAAGTATTGTCAGGTGCCATTGTATGTGGTAAAAATAAAAAATCTGTGGATGCTGGAAATCCAAAACAAAAACAGAAATACCTGGAAAAACTCAGCAGGTCTGGCAGCATCGGCGGAGAAGAGCAAAGTTGACGTTTCGAGTCCTCATGCCCCTTCAACAGAACTAAGTGGAAGTTAGTAGCTATTTCTACTTGGTTCTGTTGAAGGGTCATGAGGACGCGAAACATCAACTTTGCTCTTCTCCGCCGATGCTGCCAGATCTGCTGAGTTTTTCCAGGTATTTCTGATTCCATTGTAAGTGGAGGTGGCTGCATTCTAGGAAATTGGCAAACCACCGATGCCTGGCCTAAAGTCATAAATCTTGGTGCTCAGCAGTTACCGGCACAGCCAGGCTCGGATTTCCTGTTAAGTACATGTGTTTAATTTAATGGAGGAAACAGCACATTACACAGTCCATAAAGCAGCAGCTGAAATACAGAAGAGGCACCATGCTCATTGTTTAATAAACTTCTACAGTCTAAGTTAATTAGTGCCCCATCGCGAATTCAGGCATTCCCTATTGCTGTCTTCGTCATTGCTTTGTGCTCAGGGGATTCATCTTCACACTTTTCCTCACACAGCACCTTGTATGCCTAACATATCCATCATCTATCAGACTCATCATTGGCTGAAGACATTTGAAATGAATCAAAAGTTAGATGAACACAAATGCTTAGCGTTGTTTCCTGTTAGCAGCACTTGCAACTATTGATTGCCTTCCGACTGTTTCTGAAAAACAAGGCTTTTTATTCCTGAACTATGGCCAGATGGCCCCCAAGGTTTTTGAAGAGTGAAGGATAAATCATTGCAGCAGTCATGTGGGCATGAATCTTATTTATAGTGGGATATTTAGTGATCTCCATCATGTTGTGCAGTGACTGGGAATGAGCTGAATTTTGCTCATTATTCCCCTCCTCAGTTTAGGGGTAATTCTGACTTTGGCTGATAGTACAAACAGGCAATGAGATTCAGCCACTGGTTGCACATCATTACCACATGGCTTATTGGAAATGAAAATTGGGAGAGATGCATCATGGGTGGCTGAATCCATATTGACCCAAAGCCAAAACTAGCCCCAGTGATTCCTTGATGAAAAGGTGCATGGAAATCAGATTCCCAGAGGGAAGGAGAAAAATTGGATAGGTAAGTCAACCCATTATCTCACACCCTTTAGCAAACAACTGTTATGATGCAGCGGACAGTAAATGCTGAGTTGTTCAAATCCCAGACAGAAACCTGAAACAACTGTCACAACTAATTTTCAATTTGGATAAATTTCGAGATGGATGCCTTGAATTCCGTTGTGATAAGACCACCAAGTCTTATAGATTTTTATAAAACTAAATTAAACATTTATTAATAAGAAAAATGATTTTAAATACATAGACCTAAAATTGACAACTATGATAACTTCTAAATCACCTAATCAACTTAACTCCCAGTTACACTTTTGTTAAGGCAACAGTAGAATTTAAAAGGCTCAGGCAAGGAAACATGATACCCTGAACAAGCCAAATTCAAAGTGATTTCTCTTCGCTTCATTCCCCGGAGACAGAAGCTTGAGGCATGGATGCTGAAGGCTTTTTCACCCTTGTAAGATCTTAAAAATGCCGAGGCTTACACACAACCTTTGCTCCTACGTACATGTTTTCTCCTTTGAATACAAATACCCACTGTTTCACAGTGCCTTTGGACTTTATCTACCTGATAATAAAAACCTCTCATAGCACTAAATTTTACCGGTTCGGCAAAAATAAACACACCGGGTAAAATTTTTCTCTCGGTGGGCGGACGGGTGCCTGACATATCCAAACATAAAATGATGCGTGATGCTGTTGGGTGTGCGTCCCAATGTCATGGTGCACTCGTGCGATCTTTTGGTTGGCTGGCACACTGCCAAATCTGACAATTAAAAGGCTTATTAAGGCCGTTAAAAAGTTAATCAAAAGAAATATTTCGCTGCCCGTCCAACCTCACAGCTGACGGGCAGGCGAAAAGGCCGAAGCGGCCTTTGCACTTTTTTTGGAAACCTCATCGATGGGTGGGATGAGGTTTCCAAAAGCAAAGAGAAATGAAATAAAAACTTTATTTTTTTCCATTAATGGCATGTCCCTGCTCATGTGCCAGAGGGCTCGTGTTTTATAACAATTATAAAATCTTTAATTTTTAATGGAAATCAGTTCCTTCCCCCCACCCGAGGCACAATTTGCAAATGGCCCTCACGTGCATGCACCCCACTCGCACTACCTCCCCTGCCCCGCTCGCACAAGCAGCGCTGAGCGCTGCCGCTTGTGTTTCACACTGGGTGGGCATTCGTTGGCCCACCGGCCTGAAATTGCCTACCGGCCCCGATCACGGGCAGCGGACGTCTTCCCGATGACCCCCGCACAGCCCTCCCGACGCGGGTCTGCCCGCTGTTTCTAAACTTCACTTGACTAGGTGGCTCAGTTCACCCCTCCGTTGAAAACAACCTAGTCTGTTTAATTAAATGAGGGAAGTGAATGTATTACCGCCAGATTTGCGGATGACACAGAAATATGTGGGAAGGCAAGTGGCGAGGATGACACAAGGGGCAGAATTTTGCCCCTGATGGGCGGGTGGGCGGGCTCGACCGACTCGGCGGGCAGGCGGGCAGCTGAACTCTGCTGCCGAAACGGGCCCTGCCACCATTTTAAGTGGGCGGGCCAATTAAGGGATTCCCCGAAAGCGAGAGTGCGCACATCCCCCTGAGGCTAAGTGCTGCCTCAGGGAGGTCGTTGAAAGGCTGTCAAATATTAAAAATAGAACAATGAAGTACTCAATCCTGCTGATGGAGTTAACCAGATTTAGTGCTCAGATGTTACTTTCCAGGCTCACTCCTGCAACACACAGCCCAATAGTGTGATGCAAGTAGACTGAACTGTAACTGTCCAAAGGAAATCAGTTATATGCTTGCCATGGGAAGAGTAGCAGGGTGAGAGGGAACCAGCAGGGTGGGGGAGGGGGAAGTGGAGCTAATTGGATAGCTTCTTCAAAAGTGCCATCACAGGCCCAATAGGCCATGAATTAACCTCCTTCTGTGCTGTAAGATTAATGACCTCGATCAATATAAAGTCTTTTGGTTTGGTGTATTCATTTTTGAGGGGGTGGGAACACTCTGCTATGGCTGTGTGAAAGCAGCTCTTTCTGAAAGTGGAGAAATGCAGACCTCTGTATTTGTATCACACCAATTATGCCATGAAAGTAGTACAGCACTGCCACGATGTTTAATTGTGTGTTTTATACTCCTATGAAGCAGAAAAATGACAATTTGGAAAATGAAAGGGTTGTATAGCCACTCAATCTCCAAAAACAGGCTGGGTCCAGAAGGACTCCGGTGATATAGTCCCAAGTTGGAGTCTCCAACAAGATATGGAATCAGCTCCAAACATCTAACGGAACGAACGCTTATTAATTCAGAAAAGCAGAAGTTTTCGATGTCCATTTGTTAGAGCACTGGGCATTTTATTTCCACTTTTCCTCATAGGTCTCAGCTGTAGCTGTTAAATAAAAGACACATAAATATCCTGTCTCAAAGTGGTCCCACCTGGCACTGACATTTAATTGAAGCAAACTGCACTGCTCTGTGTGATTCCCATCAGTTAATTGATCTACTGGGAATGAGCTGAGGACTCTGCCAATTATCCACGCTTTGCGTTCTGGAAAGGTCGCTTGCATTAGACTGCTAACGAACAGCACGGAAGAGAGAAAAAAACATTCTTGTGAGCGTGCTGAAGGGCAGTGGCAATGTACCTCTCAACCCACGCTCATGTCAAATGAAATGGCAGCTGCTGCTTCTAAATAAATAAAAACACAGTTTGCATTATACCTCCCCTCCTGTTATGGTGAGGTTTTTGGGAGTTGTTACAAAGGGGGCAAAAGTGCTATTTATGGGGCTGTTATGGAGTCTTTTTTGTTTTCATAATGAAAGTACGGTATGCTACAATTAATACTGTTGCGAGCAGATTTGCTATATTGCACTTTTCCTTGTCAATCTGCAAAAGCTATGAAGCTGTTGACGTTTTATTTTAATATGAGGTGAGAATGATTGTGCCAACAGATCATAATGTGGATGACCAAGGGTGGGAAGACAAAATTGCCTATTACAGCCTAATTACCTTTTCCAATGTACGATCAACTGCTCCTAACCATTACTAAGAAAGGTTGTGGTGAGCTGCCTTTCTTGACCTACTGCAGTCTGTTTAGAAGGGTGACAGACTTAAAGATAACATAAGAGGAAACGGGCATTTATTAGCATGGGGTTTCCCAATCAATCACCAAGTTTATGTGGCAAGTTTTATGAAAACCCAGAAACGCTATTTCTCCAAGGTTTCTATGGATTTTCCACCAAAGATATAGTAGATGATCAGGAAAACTATTGTGGAAATATCCCCCCAAAACATATTTAAAAGTCTCTCCTGAAATGAGAGTGTACATTATTCAGTCATTCAAAAAATTAAGTTATGTCATTCATGAAACAACCCATATTGGAATATATTAGAAGTCACTTTAAATCAAATAGCATTCTAAAGAGTATTTTCTCCAATTCTACTTTCTGCTTAAATACTAAAGAAGGAAGAATGTATCCCACATATTCCCAAAACTGGAAAAGCAAATCTCAGGTAAGCTTACATAATCTTTGAATAAATTATTTGAATACAGCAACAGAATCAAAATATTTGAAAGTTTATAGCACATTTACATCAACATAATTCTAAAATCAATACTTATTACACAGACTGATGGCCAAGCTTACAGTGAATGAGAATAATCAGTGTATAATTCATTTTTCCTATCGAAACACTATTGTAGTACAAATTTCATTAGAGAACTCAAAAATAAAATGGACTGTCATTTCTTCAATTGGCTTCCTGTTCTATTAAAGCAATGTACAATGTGCAGAGTCAGAATCTTTAATTAATTAACATCCAATTAATAACGTGCTTGGGGACCAGTTAATGAAAATAGTACCAAATTGAGGGCGATTTGGTCTGACTAAAGAGGTTTTTTTTGTCTGATATAATTTGAGCCTAATTGACATAGAATCTTTCATTGATACATAACCGTGCTCTACCACTCATGGGAGTACAAATCACTGAATAAATTGTTGTTAATTCAATAGTCTTTTATTTGTATAATTCAATTATTTGTCGGACCAAAGCTCCCTTTTTATTGTTGTTTTTCAGTTCGCAGAGTTCGACTGTTCTCTTCACATTTTTGATCAGCTTTCTTCCTGGCACCACCTCCACTGCTTTCACCCCTTGCCTCTTAGGTCTTTGTCGTTCTATTTACCATTCAGTTTTCCAATTACTATGCGCTTGTTCATTCTTCTCTCTAGATCTTTGATGCATTCTGGCTATAGTTCTGAGTAGCATTCAAATCCAATAGATTTTCAAAACTTCAGAACATGTTTCAAAACAGTCTTCTTGTTTGAAGCAACAAAGGAGGAAGAGGTTAATGGAAATACTCTCGTAAAAGGCCATACATGTGAAAGGCAGAAGGATAATGGCAATGAGGAGAACAGCTGGCATCACTTCATTCTTGGTAACTAACACTTGCTAAAATTTCACCCTCTATTTAAGTGACTGACTAACTCTAGTGTGTGGCATTGCTTGCACACTTGTGTTTTACATAGTCATGTTTTGTGTGTGATTAATAAAAAACCATTGGTGCGGACGTTCCACTTGGTTGCATTGGTTTTTCTCAACACAATTCATGCAAAATCGACTAAACCCAGAGGTAAAAGATCAAAGAATTTCTGGAGCAGCTTATGTTCAACACAAGCCCAGTTTCTGCAATCTTTGGCATTAGTTTAAGAAAAATTGCACGCCTCTAGGGTGAATTAATCATTGACAAGTTTCCATTAATTGCCCTTGTTTGTGGGTCTTCAAAGAGGCTCTTAGTATTAACTAGGATTTTCTAGGCATAAGGGCAGTAATAATGTTTTTAAAATGTTTTTTTTTAATTCTTCGCAAGACTGACCACTGCAGTCCAATCAAACTAATAGTTGGTTCTGTAGTTTTTTAAAAATCATTTTTGGTTGTTGCTGACCAGGTGACTCAAGGGTAATGAGCTGGACTCTGATTAAAAATGCTTATTTTTGTGATAAACCCGTTTTCAGGTTTGTTAATAAAACTGCTCCAAGTCACGACTATTAAATGCATCAAGGAATCATATCTTTGCAATTATTTTCCTAAATATTACTCAATTTTGCTGGGTCATGGCAGATTTTATTTGTGGTGACATGTAAACGAGATTGAGCAGAAACTGGAAACTCATAGTAGAATATAATGCCTTTAGCATTGCCGAATCTACCTAATGTTTCAGAAAGTGCAATGGGAATATTCTCTTCTGTAGTAATCCTCAACTAGACACATTGCTGGAATCGATTGTAATTAATCTTAACTCTTTAAATCTCTCCTTTTTCTTTCAAAGATTGTGATCTGTGGCATGACATCATGTTTCAATAATTAACAAGACACTGCAGTGTGCTGATAACACCCAACAGCCAATGCAAAATCACTTTCAAAGATTAACAAAAATAGCATAATAAGCCTGTTCAACAAAGCCACTCCAGAGATTTTCAAATTTGAAAGCACTTGACCAGGGAATTCCATCCCAGCATGCTTTGTTCTTTCAGGAGGAGAGGATCTTTTGTGAGGATAGTCCTTCATTGTTTACTGAATTTTTTTAATAAACTGAAGAATTCTGTAGGTTGTTATAATTCATAGAAATCATGTGGAGCTCTTCCTGATTTTTTGTGACAGCCTCTATTATTTTATCATATCTGAAATTGATGCATGTAGACACAAACTCACAGGAGCAGGAGGAGGCCAGTCAGCTCTTTGAGCCCCTTCTGTCATTCAATTAAAGCTTGGCTAATCAATGTTATAACAGCACCTACGCACCTTGGTCTCATAACCCGTAGTCTTATATACCTGACAAAAATCTATCAAACTCAGTTTTAAAATTTTCAACTGACATGCCAACATTTGTAGCTTTTTGGGGAGAAAGTTCCAGATTTCCTTTGCGCAAGTAAGTACTTCCTGACATTGTTCCTGAATGGCTCAAATCTAGGTTTAGGGCTCTATATGCCCCCCTCCCCATCTCTCATTATAGATTCACCCATCACAGGAAATAGTTCCTGTCTATCTACCCTAATGATTTCTTTAGCCATCTTAAACATTTCAATTAGATCATCCCTTAATCTTCTATCCTGAAGGAAATACAAGGCTAGTGTATACCATCTAGGTATAGTATAAGCAAGCTTGCTCTAAATAACTCTATTTGACTTCATTGAAAATGGATCATGCATTTCTTAGAGAGAAAGAATGTTACATGGAGTGAAATCATTTGATTGTCACTCCGCACTTGCTTTTGCTTTCTGTGGCAGCAAAGTCTCAAGTTGACATTATTGCCAACCCAATTGTGAGTCACATCCACTTCCCCTCTCCACTGTCACCTAACTTTCAGGCAGCCTATCATTTACTTTAGATATTTATTCATCTGTTTGCTTTTCAACAAGGTGAGGATTGCTAACATGGCAGGCTGACTTCAGCTAGTGTCCCTACCAACGTACTCCAGGATCATGCAAGACCAGGAGCTGTGGAGGAGTAAAGGGACCTGGTTGCCGATGTGTGCAAATGATGAAAAGCTAGTGCTCAGATACAAAATGCAAGAAAGGGTTAGTTGAATTTGGCCTTTATCTCAAATATAGAGATGGAACAGCACAGATTCACTAGAATGAAACCAGGTATTAAAGGGATAATGCATACTAGTTGCACAAACTAGATTTGAGTTTACCTGAAATTAAAATGGAACATAGCAGAAACATTCAGAACTTTGGACAGCATCCTTGAATTGAGATGGTCATTCCCTGGCACTTATGTGGCATGAATCTTATTTGTCAATTATTAGCTCAAGCCTGAATGGTGTCCAGATCTTTCTGCATGCAGCCATGGACTGCTTCAGTATCTGACGGTGTGCCAATGGTACTAAACACTCTGCAAACATTAGCAAACAGCACCAGTTCTGACCTTATGATGGAGAGAAGGTCATTGATGAAATAACTGACAGCTCACATGTGATTACAGTGATGGAGCAGGAACTGTTATGAGGAAATCCTAGCTTATGTTGTTTCTAGATCTGTACTCGAGTACACAGGAAAAGAGTAAGAGAGACAACTGAAATAAAATCAATCTAAATATGATGGAGAACAGATACATTGCCATGCTGTGTCAGTAATGTACTTTCTCTCACATCAACATGAGCCAATTCAACTTTCACCAGTGACATTTTCATTTCTCACTTGAAAAAAATACCTGCATTGACATAACAGCTCATCATGACTCACTGTAATGTCTCAGAGATTGTCATATACAGCTGGTAGAAAGCTTGGTTCAGAAACCAAGTAACACCCGTGCTACACAATTTATGTCATGAGTTCTTTAGTATCAACTTTATAATTCTTCCCAGGCATTGTGTGTGACAATGATATGTATTTCCTATCTCTAATTGCCCTAACAAAGTGCTGCTCAGCCATCTTCTTGAACTGCAATAGAGGTAATGGTTCTCCAACAATGGAGTTGGCTAAAATATTCACCCAGCGATGATAAAGGAATAGCAATTTACATACCTATGTCAGATGATAGATATTGAAGCTATGATGGCAGGTGACTTGAATGGAAGTCTACACGCCACTTGCCTGGATGAGTGCAACTCCTACAACACAGAAGAAGCTGGACACCGTCCAGGACAAAGCAGTCTGCTTGATTGGCACTGCATCCACAAACATTCACTCCCTCGACCACTGACACACAGTAGCAGCAGTGTGTATCATCTACAAGATGCACTGCAGGAATTTGTCAAGGCTCCTTAGATAGCACCTGCCAAACCCACGAACACTATCACCTAGAAGGACAAGGGCAGCCGATAAATGGGAACACCACCAACTAGAAGTTCCCCTCCAAGTCACTCACCATCCTGACTTGGAAATATATCGCCATTCCTTTACTGCCACTGGGTCAAAATCCTGGAACACCCTCCCTAACAGCACTATGATGTACTTACACCACATGGACTGCAGCGCTTCAAGAAGGCAGCTCATGATCACCTTCTCAAGGGCAACTAGGGATGGGCAATAAGTGCTGGCCCAGCCAGTGAAGCCCACATCCCGTGAATGAATAAAAAACAAAAAATGTTGTCCAAGTCCTGCTGTAGGATTGGCATAGGTTACTTCATTATCAGAAGACCTGGACAATATCCAGGCTTGGGCTGACAAGTGGCAAGTTACATTCACACCACACAAGTGCCAGGCAATGACCATCTCCAGCAAGAGAGAATCTAACCATCACCCCCTGACCTTCAATGGCATTACCATCGCTGAGTCCTCCGCTATCAATAGCATGGGGGCTACCATTGACCAGAAACTGAACTGGACTAGCCATATAAATACTGTGGCTACAAGAGCAGGTCAGAGTCTAGAAACCCTGTGACAAGTATCTCACCTCCTAACTCCCCAAATCCTGTCCATTATCTACAAGGCACAAGTCAGGAGTGTGATAGAATAATCTCCCCATGCCTGGATGATTGCAGCTCCAACAACATTTAAGAAGCTTGACACCATCCAGGATAAAGCAGCCCACTTGATTGGTACCACATTAATTAACATTCACTCCTTCCACCACCAGCGCACTGTAGTACCATCTACGAGATGCACTGCAGAAACTCACCAAGGCACCTTAGACAACACTTTTCCAAACCCATGATCACTGCCATCTAGAAGGACAAGGGGACCAGATACATAGGAACACCACCACCTGGGAGTTTCCCTCCAAGCCACTCACCACCCTGACTTGGAAATATATCACCGTTTCATCAGTATTGCTGGGTCAAAATTGTGGAATTCCCTCCCTAACAGCCCTGTGGGTGTGCCTACGCCACATGGACTGCAACGTTTTAAGAAGGCAGCTCACCACCACCCTCTCAAGGCAATTAGGGATGGGCAATAAATGCTGGCCTAGCCAACGAAGCCCACACCCCTTGAATGAATAAAGAAAAGAGTGGAACCAAGTGGTGCAAAATCGTTGACCTGAAACATGAGAGCTGGGAGTTAGATCTTTGGTTTGATATTTCATCTGAAGAACGAATGGCCCACGAGACACCCTCACACAGTCTTTGACTGGAACTTTAACTTTAGTCGGAGGTTATGTAAGTTAAATTCATGCAGGACCCTGACTGCTGATATTCAGTGTAGAATCGTTCCCCATCAACCCAAACTGTAAGGCATTTTCAATAGCTCTTGCTGTTGTCAGTATCATGTAACTCATGTAGTCAATCTTACCGAGTGGTAGGAACAAGAAGTGCTGAGGACATCGGGAGGAAAGGGGAAGAATTCTGACCAAAAACTGCATTGCTGGGGATCAGTTTGGACTTTTGAAAAAAATTCCAGTTTTAGCTGAACAGGTACGACACATGTCATTAAGGTGGTGGCCCAGAATAATTGCATCACCAGAAACACTCTTGTAGACAGTGACCTCTCTGGATATGTGGAAGTGGCTTTCTTCCTGCCTTACCAAGATGCAGATATTACATCCATTTATGCACCAGGAGAGCTCCCACCCAGCCCCTTCTCCATCACATGCAAGTGACCTTGCATTGGCTTGTTGCAATTGAGAAGGCATGAGACCCAATCGGATGACCCGATTCAAAGCATTAACTTATATGTGGAGGGACCAGGTTTAGAAAGCGGTATGAAGCCACAGCCCACCAGAACATTGTTGCTGCAGCCAGGGAAGCGTGACTTGGTCATGGGAAGTCATGAAGAAGAATTTGTTCAGCAGACTCACCGCCTGGGAACGAGCTCCTCTACATAGGTCTAACCAAGCAACTGGTGTTGGATATATTATTATTTAGTGGGTTAATAAAGTTTCTCCATATAGAAGTGGAAATTGTATCCAAAGTTTGTTTGTATCATCAATACTTAATAGCGGGTCCAGTCGTTCAAAGGAAGTGAGACCCCTTGTTTATGAGTCTTAAAGTTTGGTGCCAATCAATTCCTAAATGCTGGTAACTTTTTCTGGAAATGTTCAGTTTGTCTTTTGCCCAAGTGCGTATTAGATTGATTCAAGAGCACAGCAGGAAGCTCATAAAAATGTCCAGTGATTTACTAATACATCTGCCTGGTACATTTATTATTTACAGAAATTATCATCGTTACCACAGTAAATTAACAGCAATGCAGACAATGTTTAAACTTGAATATGAACAACCGATACAAAACTAAACATTTTTTTCAATCATTCACCAGATGGGGACATTGTTGGTAAGGCCCATCCCTAACTGCCCTTGAAGTTCGTGATTTGCCATGTTCTTGACAACTGAGTGGCTTGCTGGGATATTTCAGAGAGTAGCTAACAATCAACCACACTGCTGTAGGTGTGGAGTCAGTATAGGCCAGACCAGGTAAGGACAGCAAATTTCCTTCCCTTAAGGACATTACTTAACCAGATAGATTTTTACAACAGCCCAGTAATTTCACCATGACCATTACTGATAACAGCATTTTTTATCTTGGATTTATTTAACTAATTAAATTTAAATGCCCCAGTTTTTAAAAAAATATTTGTTCATAGGTTGTAGGTGTCGCTGGCTAAGCCAGCATTTGTTGCCCATCTCTGATTCCCCTTGTTCAAAAGGCATTTTTAAGAGTCAACCTGGTCTGGAGTCACATTTAGGCCAGACCAGGTAAGGACAGCAAATTTCCTTCCCTTAAAGACATTCGTTAACATCCTTCAGAGCCATACAGACTCAAAACGTTAGCTCTGTTTCTCTCTCCAGAGATGCTGTCAGACCTTCTGAGTTTTTCCAGCATTTTCTGTTTTTATTCCCTAATCCTAGACCCTCCAATCTGCAGAAATAATTTTTCTCTATCTACCCTATAGCCCTTAATATCTTGGCAACTTTGTTCATATCAGTCTTTCACATTCTAATTCACATCAATGGCTGTGATCCAATTCTGAATCAGGGCCATTAGTAGAGACAAGCTATTTAGTAATGAGATACTACCCAGCCAAGTGTGACCCTGATCTTAGCCACATGGACATAATAACAAGCACTCTAACACGTGTTCCTGTTTGGGTCAGCTAATTCTGAACAGATTCTGGATCAAATTGGAACTCTATTTGACCTGCACAGCTCAGTTAACACTAAGTATCCCATTCATTAACTGAGATATCAGTTAACCTCATTCTTGAGTTATCAATCAATGGAGTTAACACAATCACTGGCCTCAACAGTTTAATTTAAAAATGTGACTTGTAATGATCCTTTTTGAAGGAAAATGGTAATTTGATCTAAAAACAAAATCACCGTAGCCCAAATCTTCCAATCAGGGTCAATATTGAGCACATTGGCACTGTGCATGAAGACTTCTGCAATCCACCCCTTTTACAATTTTTCAGCTGTATTTTCCTATCCTGCTGAAGCCTTGAAGGGTCAGGGCAGCTATCCCCAGAGAAGATCCTCAGGCCCAGGGAGAGATAGAAGAAGGAAGAACACATCCCCTTTTCACCACAGTAGTTGCCATATTCAAGCAAATTTTTAAAGGTCCAAGTCTTTCAGTAAGTGATTGAGTGAGTGAATGAGTGAGTGAAGTGGGTAGTTAGGTGAGGCATGTAGGTGGGTAAGTGGGTGAGGGGATGAAGTGGTTAGGTGACTGAGTGGGGCAAGTGGGTAGGTGGTCGAGCAGCTAGGTAGATATGTGGATGAGGTGGGTTAGATGGGTTAGGTGGATGATGTGGGTAAGGTGGAATAGGTGTTTGAGGTGGATGAGGTAGGTAGTTTGGTGAATGGGTAGCTGGGTGATGTAGAATAGCGGGTGAAGTGAGTGGGTGGCTAGGTGCTTGAGCTGGGCGAGTGGGTGAGTGGGTAGTCGGATCGGGGAGATAGTCGCATGACCGTGGGGTAGTTGGGTGGTTGACAGGGTGATCAGGTGGCCAGGGAATGGGTGTTCGAGAAGGTGGTTGGGGGAAAGTCTGGTGGTCGAGGGGTGGCTGGTGGAATGATGGTGGTTGAAGGAGAGGGAGTGATGGGAGAAGGCTTAGATGCGGTGCTTAGTTCAGCTATGCTTGTGAATCACTGAGTTAGACCAGATATTCAACTGTACACATTAAAATGTTACACGTGTAACATTTCCAGAATAAGGACCCAGGTAAGTCCCATGTAGTTGGCCCAAGTCTCTTCACTGAGCTCAGAATCGGAGACATTTGTGGAGGGGCTATGGCATTGTAATTCAGTAAACTTCCTGAGCAATTACAGGGCATGTCTGTGTGTGTCCTGGCACACATCTTCCAACTTGCGGCCCATCTCTGACAATCCGGATTTAGGCCCTTGCATCTACGAGCCTCAAAGCAAATTGCAAGTCTAAACTGGGACAGGATCAGATTGATTTCAAATTTCTGACTTCATCCAGGCGAGATGGCATTTGGAGTTTAAAAAGCATCAATTCTGGCATTTGGATTTGAGATTGAAAGCTGGCTCAGCTGGGAGATCCAGCTTTCAGATTCAAATCGCTGAATATTCTCACTATGAATTGGAACGCTTGTTGGTCATGGTGTTTTCAGAAGCTCAGGAACTTGCAGTTTTGCCAGATACATCATTCTTCATTCAGCCATCATGTTCTGTGCGCGATTTTAAGCAATTTTCTGCTGGTGTCTGTGATATCTGTTGTGACAAGTTATTTCAGTCACGATTTGCAGTATTACCAGATACTGACATCACAGACTGTTGGAATATATCATTAGTGTGAACACAGAAGGGAGCAAATAAAAATAATGGGAGAAATAGAAATGGCCTAGTAAGATTCAGCAAAAAGCTGATCATTTTCTTAGCAAAAATGTTCAATGTAAAAAAAATGGAATGAACAATTTGATCTATGGGTGAATCCTTCAAAGCAACATATTCCTGAATATTTATGTCCAAATTGCTGGGGACAAAAGCAGCAACACACTGTATTTATGCAGCACCTTTAATGTAGATGTCTAAGGTGCTTCATAGCGGCATTATCAAACAAAATTTGCAACTGAACCACATTAGAAGATATTGACAAAGATGACCATAAACTTGGTCAAAGGTGTCAGCTTTGAGAAATGCTGAGTTAGAGATGTTTGGGGAGGGACTTCTAGGGCTTAGGGCCAGGCAGCTGGAGGCTTGTCTGTTAATGGTACAACAACTAAAATTAGGGATACACACAAGAGGCCAGAATTGAGGAGTGCAGAGATGTCAGAGGGCTTTAGGGTTGGAGAAGGTTACAGAGATAAGGAGGGGTAAGTCATGAGGAGATTTGGGAGGAAATTTTATGGAAGCAGTGGGGTTTCAGCTGCTGGCTGGAGAACTGGAGAGACACTTGTGCTGTCTCCTCCTGGGGAAATCCAACATATTATGAGCTAATCAGGCAGTTGGGAGGTCACTGGCGGGCCTTTCATGGGAGCGTGACCCCGGGAGTGGAAAGCCCCCCCCGCCACCAAGAGCTGCTGGCCAATCAGCAGTGCCACCAGGGAAGCAGTGGCCACTGGGGGAAATACAGCCACTGGTGGTCCACCCAGGTCAGAGATAAGTGATGGCAGGAGGGGTTTTGTGGGGTAGCTGACACGGAGGAGGGAGGTGCATGGGAGTCAGCAACAATGGCAAGGATGTGACTCTCTGAGCGCTCTCCCTTTCCTGATTCTGGGTCCCCCGATCTGACACTGAGTGCCTTTGACCAAGATCCCCCACCAGCCCGCACAGGTTTACATTCTGTAATCCTTGCAAGGCAACAGGCCTGCCTACTGTTGGGTTAAAACTGGTGAGGAAGGAAAGAGGCCTTTAATTAGGCATTAATTACCCACTCAATTTGTAGCGGAATGTGAAGGTCTCCACAAACTTCCCGCCATGGACTTAATCAGAATGGAGGGGGAAAGGTGGCAGGGACCACACCCCCCATCATCCAACAAAATTAAATGAACTCCATATCTCTTCATTCACCACACGGGAGAGCGTAAAATACCACTCCTGAAATCAAGAATAAGTGATTTGAAACTGAGGCGTTGCTGGACTGGAAATCAGTGTAGGTCATGAAATAGGGGGACTTGTTTAGAATACAGACAGCACAGTTTTGTACAAAATCAGGTTTGTGGAGGTTGGAAGATGGGAGGTCAACCAGGGGAACATTGGAATGGCTAAGTTTACAAATAACAACAGCACGGCAGAGGTTTTCAGCAGCAGATGACAGATGTCTTTCTAGCTCTATGTCTAACACAAACATTTATCCAGATATTGCTTATGCGCCATAGACCCACTGTAATAGGAATATATACATTTTGTGGAATATGGAAGTGCTCTCTTGCTGGCTTCATTTATCGTAAACATAAAACGAAAAAAATAACTTTGAAGTTGTGCTGTGCAAAAATAGTATGTAAATTGTTAAATGTCGTTGTATGAAATTAAACCATGAGTTATTGGCAAAGGAAAGCTAATTTTAAATGGTTGACATATCGTGCCTGTATTTTGATCTGCGCTCCCAGTGGGTGAGGCTGCTTGTCAAATGTAATAAAAATGATCCCTTTGGTGAGATCATAAGAAATTCTTTTGCCTGTACTTTACATTTAATAGGGTAAAGTCTTTGCTAAAACAGAACAGGAAGGAATTTTATTGGATCATGTTGAATTGTTGAATGATGCAACACAGGAGGGCATTCGGCCCATCGTGCCTCTATGCACTCTTTGCGAGAGCTACCCAATTAGTTCCCTATTCTTTCCCTATTAGCCCTGTAAATGTTTCTCATTCAAGTGTTTGGATACTGTTTGTTTTCACATCACGTTTGATCATGGTCAAGGTGGGTTTCAGAAAGATAGAAGAGTTTACATCAACAGAGGGCCAGCAGGCCTATTTCTTTTTTGGTTAATTTCAA
This sequence comes from Carcharodon carcharias, assembly GCF_017639515.1. Classification (NCBI taxonomy): domain Eukaryota; kingdom Metazoa; phylum Chordata; class Chondrichthyes; order Lamniformes; family Lamnidae; genus Carcharodon; species Carcharodon carcharias. The sequence goes on from NC_054469.1 coordinate 219,865,461, forward strand.
ACTCACTTTTACACTTTTCCATCTTCAATCTTCAGCTTCTCTTAAACAAATATCTTTGCATCTTCTGGACCAATTTAAATTCAACCAGAGTGGTCTTTTCCCAATAGCTTATTCTATGTCTGTCACTCTAGCTCTTTTTGAATTTCCTACTTACACCCAATTTTTTCAACCACAATCTCTTATTTTTCTATTACTAGAATACTGCAAAGCATTGCTCCTTTTTAAGAGGACAAAATTAGAAAATAATACGATTTAAATCAACCAAGTCACTCAGCATCCTGACTTGGAAATATATCGCCATTCGTTCACTGTCACTGGGTCAAAATCCGGGAACTTCCTCTCTAACAGCGCCATGGGTGTACCTACACCACATGGACTGCAGTGGTTCAAGAAGGCAGCTCACCACCACCTTCTCAAGGGCTGTTATGGATGGGCAATAAATGCCGGCCTAGCCAGCAACACCCACATCCTGTGAATGAATTAAAGAGATAAAAATAATTATTTTTCCATTGTAAATGTACCAGATGAGTTGTGAATAAAATATATATCCACATGAATATATATGATAATTTTCAATCATAACTAATAAAGGCAGCATCAAATATAATAATATTAGTATCATGTCTAACTAATAGACATCCTCTACTATTGTTCAAAACTTGCCCAGGACCTAGGGAGCAAATCATAGGAACAAGAGGAGACCATTTGGCCCCTCATGCACGTTCCACTATGCAATGAGACCATGGCTGATCCGTATCTTAACTCCACCCATCCATTTTGGATGCCTATCCTCCCATGCCCTTATGTAACAAAAGTCTATCTTCTTAATTAGTTGGAAAAGTGAAAACTAATCCGGGGGTTGAGTGGAGCCCAAAGTGCTGCATCATTCAATGAGATCATGGCTGATCTGGACCTTAACCCTACCTGCCAGCCTTGGTTTCAAGGGCTTTAACCCTTGCAACGCCAAAATCTATCAATCTCAGTTTTGACATTTTTAACTGATCCTCAGCCTCAACATCATTTTTGGAGAAGAGGGTTTCAGGTCTGTGTGAAGAAGTGCTTCCTGACATTACCCCTGAATGACCTGGTCCTAATGTTATGGTTATGACCTCTTGTTCTGGATTCCACCCACTGAGGGAAATAGTTTCTATCGATTCCATTAACTCCTTTAATCTTCTTAAAGGCTTCAATTTGATCATCCCCTAATCTTCCATACTCAAGAGCTGTGGCCTAATCAATGCTCCCTTCTCTTAAAACTTAACCCTTTTAGCCAAGGTATCATTATGGTGAATTTACATGTTATACCTTGAGCTTTGAGGCTAGCATTGGAAATAGTGTTGAGACAGAGAATGGGCGCTGAGGAATTCTCCTGAGGAGGAGCACAAAAGTGAAGGGAATGCTAGAACTGACGCCCAAAGAAAAGGCATTGTTAGGGTGAGGATGAGAACAACATTCAGGCCTCAGTAAACAGGAATGTCTTGGAACAAAAACAGGAAGAAGTGGGAGAAGCATCAGCAGAATAAGAATTAGGGGAGGGGATGACTAGAGCCTGTTGGAAAAAATGGCAATTACATGTGAATTGTATATCATTATATTCTAGTTTATTTTCATTCAGATTTTACAGAGAATTCATCCTTTAAAATTTCTACAAGGCTTTAAAGATGTATGAGACAAATTTACAATCAATTGCCTGAAACAAAAGTGTAACAGATTCATGCAAAGAGTATTTGAAGAGATTCCTTCATGAGCATGAAAGAATCATAGTTTAGGATTACTGCAGGATTGTTGCACAATCATTGAAGTGTCTAAGAGACACAGTTTGTTTATTCTATAAAGCTTAATGAAAGCATTTTCTTGCTTTATTTACAATGTGTGTATATATTAGGCCTGCATCACTCCCACTCAAGACCTCTGCTGGTGGCCCAGTTACATGTTTTAAGGTCAAGATATGGGATTCACATGGGTAAGTATCTGGTGGTTCCGAGAAATATTCCCGATGCCCACCTACCGTCAAGATTTCTAGTGGCCTTGGGTAATGGGAAGATGGAGAGTTCTTGGTCACTTAGCAAGAGATATGGGCCCCTTGGACCTCTCAGTGGTCTCCTTCAGAAAATATTGGGTAATATTTTGAGGGCATTTATGTAAAATTGTTCTACAGTGTGTCCCAAAGTACTTGTTATTTAAATATTCTGTCCTTTGATGGAACAAGCAGCAGACTAATTGAAAATGAATTTAAATTGAAGTTGATAGCCATTTATTTGCTTGGCAGTACGTTAATAATCAATTCAAGTTCATTGTGATGGTCTGTCCCTTTAAGGCAATCAATCGTAAATGTGTGGTTTGCCATTCAAATTTGTAATCTTTAATTATTTGTGTGCAACACCACTGTATAATTGTGACTTTTTAATGACGTGAAGTGGCACAGAATGGGCACTAACAAAATGGAATAACACATGCTGTAGTGAAACACTCAGCAATGATATAAATTATCCACACGAGCTGCTGCCATCCACATACAATACGTGATGTAAATTCAACATTTGACAGCTGGCTGTGAAGTGAAAATTTATCCAATCACATCTTTAACCTGGTGATTTCCTAAGGTCAGCAACAAGCTTGTGCCCCATGGGTACTCATTGGCTGCTTTAGCTTGAATTTAATTGATGCTTTTACTGTTGGTGGGATTAACGACAAACTTGGCATTTGTAACCACATACTCTCATTATATTGAGATGAAATAGCAGCTATTTTGTATTTATTCCGTTCAATACAGTTGGACTGAAATACTATTTTTATTACAGAAGCCTAAAAGGGTTCATTACTGAACTGTCAACAAATCACTATCATTGCACTAGTTTCAAATGACATATTAGGGGAAGAACTGGCTTGGAGCAGAGTTATATGTTGGAAACCGTAATTCAATTTACTGTGATTTTAGCAGTTAATGCAATATTCAAACGTAAGTTAAAGTAAACAGTGCAGCTCGTGGTCAATGTAAAATAATGTGAGAAAAGAGTTCAGTTATACAGCCTCAAACTAGCACCACAGATTGGATAACTCTCTGATCCCAGTAATCAATGAGAAGAGATTGAGTGGAACATGTCCACTTCCTCTGGATAAAAGCAAAATACTGCGGATGCTGGAAATTTGAAATACAAACAGAAAATGCTGGAAAAACTCAGCAGGTCTGGCAGCATCTGTGGAGAGAAAAACGGAGTTAACGTTTCAAGTCCGTATGGGTCTTCTTCGGATGAAGAAGAGTCAGATAGTCTCGAAATATTAACTCTGTTTCTCTCTCCACTAATGCTGCCAGACCTGCTGAGTTTTTCCAGCGTTTTCTGTTTTTATTCTACTTCCTCTGGAGTTTAGAGGAATGAGAGGTGATCTCATGGGAATATATAACTTTCTTAGAGGGCTTGAGGCTGCTTCCCCTGGCTGGAGAATCTAGAACTCAGGATAAGTGGGTCAATCATTTAGGACCAAGATAAAAATACATTTCTTCACTGAGGGTTGCGAATGTTTGGAATTTTCTACCCCAGGTAATTGTGGATGCTCAGCTGTTGAGTACATTCAAGACAGAAATTGATAACTTTTTGGGCACCAAGGAAATCAAGGGATATGGAGATCAGGCAGGAGAGTGGAGTTGAGGTAAAAATTCAGCTATGATCTTATTGAATGCTCGAGCAAACTCAAGGGACTCTGTAGTCTTCTTCCAGCTCCTGTGTTCATCTATCAGTTAAATTGAGACCTAAAATGGGAGGGAAACAGGAAATGGATGCTCAGCAAAAAAGAAGAGACTGGAGAAAATAAAAAGGAGGCTGTATGGAGAAAAAAAAGAATAATGGAGAAGTAAAGCAAGAGGAAGAAATGGGAATGAAGCAAACGTGAGACTATAAAAGAAAGGTGTTATACTACTACACTACCGTTCATAAACTCAAGATATTCCACACCGATTAAATAAATTTGAGGTGTAGTTACTGATAGAATATAGGGAAAAATAGCAGCCAACTTTTCACGCAGAAAAGCCACACCAACAAGAATGAGAAAATAAGCACATAATGGGGGTCTTTTTTGTTCACCTGAGTGAGATGAGGGAGCCACAATTTAACATGTAATCTGAAAGACAGTACCTCCTACAGGGTAGCACCCCCTCTGTGCAGACAGAACCAGGGAATTATAATCCAATAAATTTGACTTTAATTACAGGCAAAATATTTGTATAGATCATAGGAGACATCCCATCTGATCACCTAAATAGAAGAGTGACCAGGGCCTCACAACTGAAAAAGGTCATGTCTGAATAATCCAATACAATTCTTTTGAAGAGTCACCATCTTAATGGGGCGATTGTTTACCTGATTTTCAACAAACTTTCGACAAGGTACCTCACAATAGGTTACAATACAAAATTGAATTTTATGATATGAGTGGGAAGGAAGCTGCAACAGTGGATTAAGGATTAGGTACATAACCATAAGTAAAAATGGCCAAACAATGACCATCTCCAACAAGAGAATGTCTGACCACCTCCCCTTCACATTCAATGGCACCATTGCTGAATCTCCTCCTATTATCACCAACCTGAGATCATTGTCGACAAGAAACTTAGAGCTGCCTCATAAACACTGCGGCTGGAAGAGCAGGTCAGAGGCTGGGACTTCTGTGATGAGGAACCCCCACCTTCTGACTCCCTAAAGCCTGTCTATAAGGCATAGGTCAAGAGTGTGGTGGAATGCTCTTCACTTGCCTGGATGAGTGCAGCTCCAACAGTGCTCAAGAAGCTCAACACCGTCATGGATAGAATGCATAGCTCCCTGAAAGTACATGACCCCAAATGTGTTGCAGCTAAACTGAAGCAAATAGAGAACTGGGCTGAATTCACAGAACGATTCAATAATAGATAAAACACATCATTATGTTCTTTTACAAGAGCCATACTTAGCCTTATTTAGAACACCGTGTCCCGTTTTGTTCCCTGGAGATGAACTTGAATTTTGTGCACTGTGAAAGCACAATCTGAGCCATGATATTGCAAAGAAGTACTGAATGCATTCCCCCAGGAAAGAACACAACAGATAAATTACTATTGGCTGCTCTCAGGCTTCTCCTTTTAGCTTATTACTGTCAGCTGGAGACCCAAATCTGTGTTGTCTGTTGATTAACATCATAATCTACCTACTCTCCACATCTCTGCTGGATGTTAGGTGCACATGTGCACTTTCTGTCAGAAGTGTGCATGGGTGCTGGAGCCTCAGAGAGCCTCAGAGTACCTAATAAATAGGCATTGCCGAGCTCTGTTTTGGCTTCAGATACTCATAGAGTGAACTATATTCTCACATGTTAAGTAGCAATCTTCCAAAATAAATGAATAAACTTGAACTCAATCAATAAAGTTAAGCAGTTCTATTATGTTGTCATAAGGAATTTGTTTTGAATACTGATAAACGCATGACACTGGGGAGAAAGCATTAGCTAAATAATCTCTTAAATGGGCAACTACACCTTCAATCTTTCAACAAAATAAACATATCTACTAAATGAATGGAAAGCATATTACTGATTAAACAGCGGAATTACACTGCACCACACCAGTGTAAAGTTTCAAAACTCTGAATGGGCTTTATTTCCAGCAGTCCTGTCCACAATGAACACAATCCATCAAAATGGCAACAGCCTATTTCTCCTTGTTGGGTCAAGTTCCTTGCTTATGACCATTGTCCACCTGACCCTGCTGGTAAACTTTATGGATGCCTGGAGATAGGATCAAACTTAATAGGTTTCGTCAGCGAGCTGACCGTCACTCAATCACCAAGCTCATATATGGAGATAAATTTAATGTCCATTGACTATTAATAGTTGGAGATGAAGGCTGATACTTGGTTAAGTTAAGGGAAAGGTTGCCTTGCATAACACCTACCCAATTACAAATTACTACCTTCAGGACAACAAGGGTAGAAATCAGCATATGAGGAAAAAACATAAATTATATAATAAAAAATAATTTTGTGCCTTATGCAACAACAACTTGAATTTAAATAGCACTTTTGAAGTAGTAAAACATTCTCAAGACACTTCACAGGAGCTTAGTCAAAATTTGACACCAATTCATGTGAAGCGATATTGGGGAAAATGAGCAAAAGCTTGGTCACAAAGGTGAATTTTAAAAGGAGCATCATAAAGCATGAGAGAGAGGTAGAGAGTTAGATAGGTTTAGGAAGGGCATTCCAGAGCTTATATCCAAAGTAGCTGAAGGTACGGCTGCTAATGGTGGATTGTTTCAAATAAAGAATGCACAGGAGGCCAAAATTGGATCTGGAGTACTACAGACCAGATGGAATATGTTTAAAGATATGAATGGAAAAATTAGGTTGGAGGGCTGGAGGAGATTGCAGAGATTGGGAAGCTCAGTAAAACTATTTGTTGCTTGTAGATCTGGCATTTGATGCCATCCACGGATTTCCTTTGAATAGAGCCTGTTAACATTATAGGCCATTTAAAAGGGATAAAGACAAAAAATACCAGAAATACTCAGCAAGGCAGGCAGTATCTGTAGAGAGAAACAGAGTTAACATTTCAAGTCTGTGACCTTTTGTAAGAACTGGGAAATATTAGATACATAGTAGTGTAATATTAAAGGAATGGAGATTTCCATTCATGCCTTCAAACATATTCCATCTGGTCTGTAGCGTTCCAGATCCTAATTGCCCTCCTATTAGTCTTTCCAAATAAACATGGAAATATCAATCCAGGAAACTTCAGTTTGTACATGTGTCTGCTAACAACACAGGAAACCAAAAAGACTGTTTTTGGAGTGAAGGTCTTGTAGACCAAACACTGGGTTTGGTGAACAGGCTGGTTGCAGTGGGTGGTGAGTGCAGCTCACTAAAACCCCCAAACAGAGTGAAAACTACAGCAGGCTGCAAAAAGGTAGAAACTATTGTAGCTATCTTATGGTTACATGAAGATTATAGGATAGGCAGTCAAAGAGTACTATAACACAATGCATTAGTTTACTGAATCGATAAAGAACCAGCAGGAATTGACTCACTGAATAGCAATAAATAAACGTTAGTTTTCAACTATTTAAGAGGTGATATATATATATCTACATTTATATTATATAGTTCACCCCAGTGTCCTGACCAATATTTATTCCTCAATCAACCCTAAAAACAGAATATCTGGCCATTATCATGTTGTTGTTTAATAGGAGCTTGCTGTGTGTAAATTGGCTGCCATATTTCTACCTTACAACAGTGACTATAATTCAAAAGTATTTCATCAACTGTAAAGCTCCAGACCTCAAGTCATGAAAGGTATTGTAGAAATACAAGCCCCTTCCTTCTGTATCAGCCAGTAAACATTTTATTTTATATGTTATGCCTTTCTTTCCAATTTTCCCATCTTGCAGCCAGTTTGAAAAGACTGATAGTTGTCTTTGTGATGAATGATGGTATCTGAATATCCTGAGCAGAACGTTGCCACGATCACTCCTCTTGCTTTCAATGTATCTGAGTTGCTAGCAATGCTGGTATCTCTGTTGATTGAAGATGCTGGTATTGACAATAAACAGTTAAATTAGAGCAAGAGGCAAGTGAAAATTACACTTCAACTTTGATGGAGTAGAGCTGTGGGGGTTGAATAAGGAAAGAGGATCAGTGATAGCTCTCCCTTAAGATTGAATGCCTTGTTGCTGCCTTTCAAATATTTGAAAGGTACACCACTTTTATTTTTCACATGCAAAGAAAAACTATTTAAGCTTGATAGTTTGCTTCCAACATTATTATGTTCCACTAAATTACTATTTGAAATTATGTTGAACATCTCTAAAGGCACAGTTTATTATATTTCTGTTTCTACGGTTAAGGTTTAATTTATAAAAGGAAACGTTTTCTGAATAAATAATTATTTTAAATAGCACATGAAAAACTTACGTTGTCGCTATTTTAAATTAATCAACAACTGGGATGTGTTTATTGATTGTGAGGATTCTGTAACTTTCTAACAGAATTTTTAAATGCTTACTTTAGAATCAGCTCTCTGTACGAGCGACAGATCCCAATGAAAATCAAAGAATATTTTCACCTTTATCCGTTTGGTGTGGAACTGAGCTTCTCAAGTCAGGAAAATCCCTGAGCCACCTGCTATAACTTAGGACAGCAGTGGATGCAGTAACAATGATAAATTGGCTATGTTTCTTCTTCCTGCCAGAAGGAGTGCACTCACATTCAGTCTCAGAATGCCATTGCCATTATCTTCTTTAAGTGCCATGCTACAGCATGTTGATAACATAATTCTCATTCTTGTTTTCAGAACTTAGCATGGTCTCACCGTACATTATCTTAATTATCTCTGAAACTCCTCGCACCCAGCCTCGGCTCTGCTAACACCATTTATTGCAGAAATCAATTAGAGACACGAGAACACGAGAGAGAATAAAAAGAGCATGGTCTATCTAATTCATCCTCCTGGCATCTTGACTACCAGCTTGGTAGGTAGCAGGGTTATATCAATCAATCAATCAGTCAAGCTCTTCAACAGATCCTGACATTCCACGAGGAAAATTTTAAAGGGGGGAGGGCTTTGGGAACCATGGATCGAAGGTCATCTTTTTCTTTCCTAGCAACCTACACTTACTGCATGTCATTGTATAATTTCTAAAACACAAAACTAATATTTTTTCAAAAAAAACCAACCTCTTTTCCACCCCCACCCCCCACCCCACTCTCTCTCTCTGCCTTACCACTAGCAGCTTTGTCAGGCTCTCCTTCTTGAGCATGCCCTCAATTCCCTATTTTAACCCCTTTTTATCGCCTTCCCTTTCTTTTCTCCAAGTTCGGTCCCCACTGAGACATCCTCCTGCACATGAATGTTGAGATACCAGTGCCAGGGTCAGATTCAGCAATGGTGCAGGAATGCGATTTGTCGTAGTAAGTGGTATTGCTTAGCTCTGCGCAGACAGCAACAGCTTCACTGCTTTTAGGCCGTGATTTTGCACTATTGTGACACTCAGGCAACAACGCTCACAGCATTCGCTAAACGTGCAAGCTCCCAGGGTTGGCTATGGAACTACGTGCCAAGATTGTCATTCCTTTGGCAGAAAAGAGGGGGAAAATGAGAAAGTTGAGGAGAATAAATAAAGGAATGTTAACGACTTGTGTGGCGTGAAGAAAATAGAGACTTAGCCCAGTCAAAGTTGGCCTAGACAGTTGATACTATTCCTTACTGCATAAATCTACAGCGGTTCAATAAGAAAGCTCAACACCACCTTCTGAGGGCAACAAATGCTAGTCTTGCCCACATCCTGTGAACAATTTTTTTTAAAAAATGGACTGACGTTCTCACAGAACACTAAAGCAAAGCAAGTCGGTGAAATAAGCATGTATCTCAAAGTTCAGGAGTTGGCAGAGCATCAAATAGTTCCTGTGTGGCCTATTCATCAGGGCCCAGCATTTTCAAACTGGTCCATTGATTTCTTCCCTCATCCACGCTCCTTGACAGAGAATATTAATTGCGCAATTTTTAATATGCTGCGTTTCAGAATAGTATCTTAGCAAGTTCACTTTTTGTTTCTTTTCCAATTTTTTTTTCCTCTAATGGTGTCATATGGTACTCGTGGCTTGATGTCAAAGCAATTGATTGCTCAGCACCTACCAGCTACTTAAGGCTTGGCCTAAATAGCCAAGTGGTTATGGTACTGGGTTTGTAACCCCAAGATCAAGAGTTCAAATCTCACAGTGGCAAACTATGAAACAATGTAACTTCATCTGAAACAGATGGAAACAGGTTTACTCAAAAGAGTATCAAGAGTTCAAATCTCACAATGGCAGACTATGAAACAATGTAACTTCATCTGAAACAGATGGAAACAGGTTTGTACTCGAAAGAGTTACCAGCTACTTAACAACTTGAGGTAATTGAAGCAAGTGGGTTCAGCCATAAGGACTGATTAAAATCCTAGTTAGACTCAGTCATCCAAAAAGCAGAGGAGCAATTGTAGCAGCATTAACAGAACAGTGATAACACAGGGAGTGTGAGGACAATTGTGGTTCACTATCTAAACCCCAAAGTCCTTTCAATTTGGGCCCTTTTTCCTGCACTACACAATCTATTCTGCTCAGGTTATCCTAAAAATGCTGTGAGAAAGCTGCTGAAATTCTGGGGATGGTTTTCTCCGTAACGTCCGGGTGGGACACCCACAGAATTGGGTGGCACACTGACTTCACACCTACCCATTATTACTTTTTGACTTTAATGGAAATTAAGACCAGGTGAGCGTAAAACCAACATTGCCTCACACCCCCTCAGTTTCCATATGTGCAGGATTAGATTCTATTGCTCTTTTATTACAAGTGGCCAACTGTCATCTTGCGCTGGCAATGGGAGCTTTGGTCAGCCATTTAAAAGATAGGAAAATAGATATGCCAGTATTCACTTGGTAGGCTGGAGCTCTTTTGTTATCAGGCAAACGGGAATTCAGACTGAGGTCACAAAGCTTTTCTCTATCAGAAATATTTAAAGAAGAGCACTTAGGAATAATGCAGAGTTGGGGGTGGGGTGGTGTACTCACTTGACTCTGACTGGTTAAAATATGAGAGATTATATTAGCTGAAAATAGAAGATTTTCAGACCTAGATGGGGACACATTATACATGTAATGGGGATTAATCAGAGCAAGCGGAACTCACACCCCCCAATCGATTGTTCCTATTTAATCGGTGTGAGGTGGCTGCAGTTGTTGTTTTTCTCATTTGTATTCTGTTTCTTCATCAGCCCAGCAAGTCTCAAAACAATCTGCACAATCTGACAAATTTAAAAAAAAAAAATAACCAGAATTAATGGCTTGTGAGAAAGTAAAAAGTAAGTTACGTACCTGAGTCCCTTGATATATGGTTAGCCAAAAATAAACATGAAACCTACAGTGCAACAAAGTTAATGGGAAAACATCAAAACAAAAATGAAACAAATGAAAGTGACACCTAACCACACATGATTAAACATGGTAATAGTTCACTTGATCAAGTGATCTGCAGTTGTGGAAACATAGGACCCAAAATTACATGCCCCATGATGCACCACTGTACACTTGGACAAGATAATTCCAAGGATTCCAAAAGCAATCCCTAATGTAAGCCATTTTTAATAGTGCTGGACTGGCCTAAGATGCAAGTCATCTTAGCAATTGGTTATTTGTGCCAGGAAATGTGGAAATATGGGGGTGGCGCAGTAAGGGCAAAGGGTAGACTGCTCTTCCAGCAGAAGCAGTGAACTGAAGGCATGCCTCCAACAAGGGCAAATAGAGAGCCCCAACGTTCTCAGATCATGATCAAAAAAATAACCTGTTAACTGAAACTGAGCAGAGTAAAAATGGAATATTGGGACTGAGTAACAAATGATTTGCCAAAGGAATAGCCATGACTCAATGGAGGGAATAAAAACAGAAAATGCTGGAAAAACTTAGCAGGTCTAGTGGCATCTGTGGAGAGAGAAACTGAGTTAACAGTTCAAGATAATTCTCTTCATTGGAACTCAGTGGAGGGATGTGGATTTCACAAGAAATGGCAATGCCTCAACCTCTAGGAATCTCCTCCAATGCAGGGAGATGTTTAATGATCGAACAACGTCAACAAAGGTAAATATGATGCCAACAAGCATCTATAATAATAATGTTTTAAAATCCTTAAAAGTGCAATAACAAACTTAAGGGTGTGCACATGATTAAATTAACTGAACAGACTTTTTGCATGTACAACATTTATCTTCTATCACTGGAGAACGCTGCAATGCAATAATCTTTTTTGAAAAGACATCCTCTCCATGGGAACTCCAATAGATAGGTAATAAAAAAAATCTCCAAGTAACAACCATTCTGTTCTCTAGCTAAAAAAATGTACATATTTTAAAACTATGAAATGCAGCAAACATAATTCCATTAACCAAGCAGGATGCGAAGGAGGCAACTGAGTTCCTGGGACTAACTATCAAAATATATTTCTCAGGAAAAGATGGAAGTAGAGGAGCCTTGTACAAGATCTTTAAATTGATGAAGGGGTTTGATAGGATAAATGTGGAGAAACTGTTTCCACTTTTAGATAGCCCATAACAATGGAGACTAAAGAAAAGATGGTCACTAATAGGTCAAATAAATAATTTAGGGGTGATTTCTTTACATGGAGAGTAGTGAGAATCTGGAACTCACTGCTTGATGGAGTGGTGAAGGAGATAAGGTTGAAACGTTTAATGTAGGGCTCTGAGTGAGGAGGGAGAAAATAGATATGAAGGCAGAGTGGGAATTGGTCATTATAGAGTAGGATATGGGTTGTGTGAAGTATGAACAAGGGAATAGACCAGTTGGCCAGATGGCCAATCTGCTTTAGATTCTGTGAGTTGGATTTCATGATCAGCTGTGAAGAAATACCGCTCACCGCTAACATTGAAGACAGCTTTTTTTTTAAAAATTCATTCACGGGATGTGGCCTTTGCTGGCTGGACAAGCATTTATTGGCCATCCCTGGTTTCCCTTGAGAAGTTGGTGGTGAGCTGCCTTCTTGAACCTCTGCAGTTCATGTGGTGTAGACCTACAGTGCTGTTAGAAACACCTTTGGTCTGTCCACAAGCATGACCCAGACCTCCCTGTCACTTGCCATTTCAACACACCACCCTGCTCTCATGCCCACGTGTCCGTCCTTGGCCTGCTGCAAAGTACCAGCGAAGATCGACGCAAACTGGAGGAACAGCACCTCATCATCTGACTAGACACTTTACAGCCTTCCGGATTTAACATTGAGTTCAACAACTTCAAATCATGAACTCTTTCCTCCATCCGTGCTCCTTTTTGATCACCTTTTGTCAAATACTTAATTTTATTTTATTTTTTTCACACCTATTTCTATTATTATTATTATTTTTAAAATGTATTTCCAGTCGTTGTTTTATCCGCACCTTTTAGCCTATTTCGATCTTTTTCCCCACACTGTACCCTCCCCCCACCCCACCCCCACTAGGGCCATCTTTCACTTGCTCATTCTGCTTTCTACTCTTAATGTCAGCATTAGCACCTCCTTTAACCAGTTAACCATCAACACCCCTTCCACCTTTTGTTTATAACATCTTTTGCAATCTCTCCTTTGCCTCCACCTATCACTGGCCTTCTATCCAGCTTCACCTGTCCCACCCCCTTTAAACAGTACATATTTCACCACAATTTTACTTCTCTTTAGTTCTGAAGAAGAGTCATACGGACTCGAAACATTAACTCTGTCTTTCTCTCCACAGATGCTTTCGGATATGCTGAGTTTTTCCAGCTATTTTTGTTTTTGTTAAAAATCATGAACCCCTTCACTTTTAATTTTGAGTTTTACCAACGGCAAAACAAATAGTTGGGATATACACGTTGGATTAAGTTGGAACTAATATATTATAAGCAAACTTTAAAGCAAATTATTAATTTAAAAATGTGGAATTTCTTATCATAGTAGTGAACTTTGACATAAAACAACAGTATAAAACTACTCTTCCATGGCCAGTGAAAGCGTTTAGCAGTAATTGTGAATTTAGCACCTGTTAAACACCCAGATATAACATATTCAACAAGGTGTAACTTTTCAAGAGCTTTCAAAAGTTATACTAACAGCATAAAAGTGGAAGTTAAGATCAGTTCAGTGATTTCTAATCAATTGTATTCAGTGTGACCTCAACAGCACATCATCTGGGGAACTGTAGAATCACTAACAGCAACTATTGGATTTCCATATTTAACTGCGTATGTACAGACTCCAAAAGTTGCCATCAGGTTCAGAGGAGTAATTGCAATGAAGACTGAGAGTTTTGTCATCATTACCATCACAAAATTCCAGCTAATATAACCTGACTCATTGATGTCATAAGAGAAAGTTAAGTGGGAGGTTCTGCACCCATAATTTTTTGGTGCAGGACAAGAGTTAATATTCATTTATATGCTGAACAGAACCTTAAACAAGCAGAGCACTAATGATGTTGTGGTGAGCAGGAAGGCCATGGTAATTCTCTGTCTTTTTATCTTCATAGGAGCTGGAAGCAGGGAAGAAAAGGTAAAAGGGAAAGTGGCTCAATGGTGGGAATACAACGCAATGGACAATGAGCCAAATTTCATCCAGCCCACTAGTCATCCTTTCACTTGCATTCATCAGTTCAGGTAGATTAACTTGTTGGGAACAGTTCAAAATAGGAGTGAAGACTGGACACACAGCTACTTAAAAGGAACAGATAGTTGAAGAGCTGCAGGATATTCCACAGCGATGGCTAAGAAATGAGCAGGTTTTAATATTTGTGTTAGCTTCATGCATTGCTACACCTCCCATGCGCATTGGCCTGTATCAACACTCATCATAATTAGCAAGTAAGTTGGACACAAATGTTAGGCTTGTGCACATGCATAGTTCACACTGAAGTCTGAAAATTCCTGTCCAATTTTCCCTCTCCCTGTATAGGCTGTGTTACATTGGTAACCCATCATTGAACTCAGCATAGGGACACATGTGAGGGTGCAAAGTTGCAGTATTTACCCCTTAGCTACTGACTAAAAATGGCAGGAAAGGTTAGAGTTTCCTCATTCAAATATAAGTAATTTTTTAATTGTGTGTTAAATCTTAATTACTGACAACCAAATTCTCTGGGACTGAAAATTTACTTTTACAAATGTGGAGTCTCATGGCCTGGAGATTTTTAAGCTCCCCTCCAAGCCAGACACCATCCTAATTTGGAACTATATCGCTGTTCCTTCACTACTGCTGAGTCAAAATCCTGGAACTCGCTTCCCAGCAGCACGGTGGATGTACATACACCACATGGACTACTGTGGTTCAAGAAGGCAGCTCATCACCGCCTTCTCAAGGACAAATTGGAATGGCCTTTAAATGCTGTTCTTGCTAGCAACATTTAGATCCCATGAGTGAAAAAAGACAACAAAGTTTAGCAAATCTGTAGCATCCATTTCTCACTAATATAAAATAGATGGCATTTCAGATTATATAATGTTGCATGGAGAGCAAAGGTAATTGTGAAGAAATTTATAAGATAACTCAGTGCAATGCTGTAAAGGGAAAACACCAACTGCCTCTATCTTTACCATACTGAGCAAGTTAGATAGGTTTTAGAGAGAGAATGCAAGCTCACTGTGTAACAACAGGTCCTGTCACTCACCTGTCTTTGCAATTGAATGCAGTTTTCTCTCGTTGTCTGACATCTTTGGGGGAGACAATGGCATACTGATAATGTCACAGGATCACAGAATCACAGAGTCACAGTACAGAAGAGGCCCTTTGGCCCATCGAGTCTGCACTGACACATGAGAAACACCTGACCCACCTACCTAACCCCATTTACCAGCACTTGACCCATAGCCTTGAATGTTATGACGTGCCAAGTGCACGTCCAGGTACTTTTTAAAGGATGTGAGGCAACCCGCCTCCACCACCCTCCCAGGCAGCGCATTCCAGCCCGTCACCACCCTCTGGGTAAAAAGGTTTTTCCACACATCCCCCCTAAACCTCCTGCCCCTCACCTTGAACTTATGCTCCCTTGTGACAGACTCTTCAACGAAGGGGAACAGCTGCTCCCTATCCACCCTGCTCATGCTCCACATAATCTTGTACAACTCGATCAGGTCGCCCCTCAGTCTTCTCTGCTCCAACGAAAACAACCCAAGTCTATCCAACATCTCTTTACAACTTAAATGTTTCATCCCAGGCAACATCCTGGTGAATCTCCTCTGCACCCCTTCCAGTGCAATCACATCCTTCCTATAATGTGGCAACCAGAACTGCACACAGTACTCCAGCTGTGACCTCACCAAGGTTCTATACAACTCCAACATGACCTCTCTACTTTTGTAATCTATGCCTCGATTGATAAAGGCAAATGTCCCATATGCCTTTTCACCTCCCCACTAACATGTCCCTCTGCCTTCAGAGATTCAGAGATTCAAGGTTCCTTTGTTCCTCAGAACTTCCTAGTGCCATGCTGCTCACTGAATACATCCTTGTCAAATTACTCCTTCCAAAGTGTATCACCTCACACTTTTCAGGGTTAAATTCCATCTGCCACTTAACTGCCCATTTGACCATTCCGTCTATATCTTCCTGTAGCCCAAGACACTCAACCTCACTGTTAACCACCCGGCCAATCTTTGTGTCATGCACAAAATTACTAATCCTACCCCCACATTGTCACCTATGACGTTTATATAAATGACAAATAATAAGGGACGCAGCACAGACCCCTGTGGTACGCCACTGGACACTGGCTTCCAGTCACTAAAGCATCCTTCTGTCATCAACCTCTGCCTCCTACAACTAAGCCAATTTTGAATCCACCTTATCAAATTACCCTGTATCCCATGTGCATTTGCCTTCTTTATAAGTCTCCCATGTGGAACCTTGTCAAAGGCTTTGCTGAAATCCATATAAACTACATCAACTGCACCACCCTCATCTACACACCTGGTCACCTCCTCAAAACATTCAATCAAATTTGTTAGGCATGACCTCCCTCTGACACAGCCATGCTGACTATCCCTGATGAAACCTTGCCTCTCCAAGTGGAGATAGATACTCTCCTTCAGAATTTTCTCCAATAGTTTTCCTACACTTAACATGAGACTCACTGGCCTGTAGTTCCCTGGCTTATCTCTACAATCCTTCTTAAATAGCGGAACCACATTAGCTGCTCTCCAGTCCTCTGGCACCTCCCTTGTGGCCAGAGAGGAATTAAAAATTTGGGTCAAAGCCCCTGTGATCTCCTCCCTTGCCTTCCCCAGCAGTCTGGGACACAAATCATCTGGACCTGGAGATTTATTCACTTTTAAGCCTGCCAACACCTCCAATACCTTGTCACACCCTATAGCAATTTGCTTAAGAACCTCGCTGTCTTTCTCCCCGAGTTTGATATCTTCATCCTCGTTCTCTTGGGTGAAGATGGATGTGAAGTATTCAATCAACACTCTAGCGATGTCCTCTGGCTCCACCCATAGATTGCCCCCTTGGTCCCTTATGGGCCCTACTCTTTCCCTGGTTATCCTCTTCCCATTGATATACTTATAGAATATCTTTTACCAACCAGAACATTCTCATATCCCCTCTTTGCTCTCCTAATTGCTTTCTTAAACTCCACCCTGCACTTTCTATATTCCACTAATGCCTCTGCTGATTTGCTTCCCTTGTACCTGCTAAAAGCCTCTCTTTTCCTTCTCATCGTAACCTGAATATCTCTGGTCATCCATGGTTCTCTGGGCTTGTTACTCCTTCCTATTACCCTAGAGGGAACATGTTGAGCCTGTACCCTCCCCATTTACTTTTTGAACACCCCCCACTGTTCCTCTGTAGATTTCCCCACAAGTAGTTGTTCCCAGTCTACCTTGGCCAGATCCTGCCTTATTTTACTAAAATCCACTCTCCCCCAAACCAAAACATTTTTTTTGCAACTTGTCGATTTCTTTGTCCATAACAAACTTAAACTGTTCTGTTGAAGGGTCATGAGGACTCGAAACGTCAACTTTATACTTCTCCGCCGATGCTGCCAGACCTGCTGAGTTTTTCCAGGTAATTCTGTTTTTGTTTTAAACTGTACCATGTTGAGGTCGCTATCGCTAAAATGCTCGCCCTCCAGCACCTCAGCCACCCGTCTGGCTTCATTCCCCAGAATTAGGTCCAGCACTCCACTGTCCCTTGTTGGAGCCTCTACATATTGACCTAAAAAGTTCTTCTGTACACATTTCAAGAAATCCACTCCATCCAAGCCCTTAACACTATGTCTATCCCAACTAATGTTGCGAAAGTTGAAATCACCTAATATAATTAACCTATTGTTATTGTTTTTACACACCTCCACAAATTATGCACATATTTGCTCCTCAATTTCCCACTGGCTATCTGGGGGTCTATAATAAACATCTAATAATGTGGTTGCCCATTTTTTATTCCTAAGCTCTACCTACAAAGCTTCATTCAATGCCCTCTCCAAGATACTATCCCTCCTTACTGCAGTAACTAACTCCTTAACTAATAATGCAATGCCTCCTCCTCTTTTACCCCCTCCCCTGTCTCACCTGAAGATTCCATATCCCGGAATGTTGAGCTGCCAATCCTGCTCTTCCCTCGACCATGTCTCAGTGATGGCTACTATATCACAATTCCATGTGTCAATCCTCACCCTTAACTCACCTGTTTTACTTGTAATACTCCTGGTATTAAAGTAGAGGTCATCAAGTCTTGCCTTACTACCTTGAAACTCAATGCAGCTGTACTCCCTCTGACTTGATTGTTTTACCATATTATAATGTGTCCCTATTCTGCTAACATTGTGTCCCCTCCCCCTGCCAAATTAGTTTAAACTCCTCCCAACAGCACTAGCAAACCCCCCCGGAAGGATGTTAGTCCCGCTCTCATTCAGATGTAAACCGTCCCGCTTGTCACTGAAATATTAATCAGGAAACCCAGACTAATACTATGGGATAAATAACCTGCTGAGTTTTTCCAGGTAATTCTGTTTTTGTTTTGGATTTCCAGCATCCGCAGTTTTTTTGTTTTTATCTCTGTGTTTAATTGACTGCCACTGCTCTTCAAGAAATGCCTACCTTGAAGAAGTTCTGTTCCTCTCTGCGACAAGATTTCCGTATCTCTCTGTTGTCTTGCTCACCTTCATTGCTTTCCATTTCCCTCCTGGTGTTTGACAAGGTGTTTACAAAAACTCGCTTTCACAGCCATATCTCCTTTCTCAGTGATTGTCTCTGTCTCCGACTTACCCCACGTGGATTGCAACTGAAATTCCACCCCTCATGTTTCGAACCCACCCAGGATTACAGGTATCTCCGGGACATAAAACGTTTCTCGGACTGCTGTTCCCGTCACATTCTGAAATCCACACTCAGTGCCATGCGCCGCCATATGAACACACTCGACTTCTCCCTCCAGCAGCACCGCCGTACCCTTTTTCAAAGCTGCGCGTGCCCCCAGTTTCATTTTATTCTTCGGCTCATCCGACACCTCAACAAGAAACTTTTTCTCTTTCTCGCAAGTGCTAAGGAACACAAGCTCCAACAACTCATCGACACCAACACCCATCTAGGACCCTCCACCCCTGTCTGTCCCTCCGTCCCCACCCCATCTTCCAATCCCAACCCCAGCCGTGTATTCACTATACCCCCTGACCTTCCCCTCTCCGATGCTGAACGTTCAGTGCTCAGCAAAGGACTTAGTTTCATACCCTTATGCCCTCACCTCAATGAATTTCGGGCTCGGCGCAATGCTGAACTCTTCTTCCGCCGTCTTCGTCTCCGGGCTCACTTCTTTGGGCAAGAGTCCTCTCCCCATTCAACGGATCCTTTCACCCACCTCCAATATTCTCCCTCCACCTGGACCCCTCCCTCTGGATTCTTACCTTCTCTTGATCTTTTCATTGAGAACTGTCGGCGCGACATTAGTCGTCTCAATTTCTCTGCTCCTCTCGCCCATTCTAACCTGTCTCTCTCTGAACTTACTGCATTCCATTCTCTCAGGTCCAACCCTGACATTGTCATCAAACCCGCTGACAAGGGTGGTGCTGTTGTTGTCTGGCGCACTGACCTCTATCTCGTGGAGGCTGAGCGTCAACTCGCAGACACTTCCTCCTACCTCTCCCTGGACAATGACCCCACCACTGAACATCAAGCCATTGTTTCCAGGACTGTCACTGACCTCATCTCCTCTGGGGATCTTCCTCCCACAGCTTCCAACCTGATAGTCACCCGACCTCGGATGGCCCGCTTCTATCTCCTACCCAAAATCCACAAACAGAACTGCCCCGGTAGACCGATTGTCTCAGCTTGCTCCTGCCCCACAGAACTCATTTCTCGTTATCTTGACTCCCTTCTCTCTTCCCTTGTCCAGTCCCTTCCCACCTACATCCGTGATTCCTCTGACACTTTACTTCACATCAACAATTTCCAGTTCCCTGGCCCCAACCGCTTCCTCTTCACCATGGACGTCCAATCCCTCTACACCTCCATCCCCCACCAGGATGGTCTGAGGGCCCTTAGCTTCTTCCTCAAACAGAGGCCCGAACAATCCCCATCCACCACTACTCTCCTCCGTCTGGCTGAACTTGTTCTCACACTGAACAATTTCTCCTTCAACTCCTCTCACTTCCTCCAAATAAAAGATGTGGCTATGGGTAACCTCATGGGCCCCAGCTATGCCTGTCTCTTTATGGGGTATGTGGAACATTCCTTGTTCCAGTCCTACTCCGGCCCCCTTCCACAACTCTTTCTCCGGTACATCGATGATTACGTCGGTGCTGCTTCATGCTCTCGTCGGGACTTGGAAAAATTTATTAATTTTGCTTCCAATCTCCACCCCTCCATCATTTTCACGTGGTCCTTCTCTGACACTTCCCTTCCCTTCCTTGACCTATTTGTCTCAATCTCTGGCGATAGACTGTCCACCAATATCCATTACAAACCCACCGACTCCCGCAGCTATCTCGACTACAGCTCCTCACACCCCGCTTCCTGTAAGGACTCCATCCCATTCTCTCAGTTCCTTCGCCTCCGTCGCATCTGTTCCGATGATGCTACCTTCAAAAACAGTTCCTCTGACATGTCCTCCTTCTTCCTTAACCGAGGTTTTCCAACCACGGTCGTTGACAGGGCCCTCAACCGTGTCCAGCCCATCTCCTGCGCATCCGCCCTCATGCCTTCTCCTCCCTCCCAGAAACATGATAGGGTCCCCCTTGTCCTCACTTATCACCCCACCAGCCTCTGCATTCAAAGGATCATCCTCCGCCATTTCCGCCAACTCCAGCATGATGCCACCACCAAACACATCTTCCCTTCACCCCCCCCCTATCGGCATTCCATAGGGATCGCTCCCTCCGGGACACCCTGGTCAACTCCTCCATCACCCCCTACTCCTCAACCCCCTCCTATGGCACCACCCCATGCCCATGCAAAAGATGCAACACCTGCCCCTTCACTTCCTCTCTCCTCACCGTCCAAGGGCCCAAACACTCCTTTCAAGTGAAGCAGCATTTCACTTGCATTTCCCCCAACTTAGTCTACTGCATTCGTTGCTCCCAATGTGGTCTCCTCTACATTGGAGAGACCAAATGTAAACTCGGCGACCGCTTTGCAGAACACCTGCGGTCTGTCTGCAAGAATGACCCAAACCTCCCTGCTCTCTTGCCCACATATCTGTCCTTGGCTTGCTGCATTGTTCCAGTGAAGCCCAACGCAAACTGGAGGAACAACACCTCATCTTCCGACTAGGCACTTTACAGCCTTCCGGACTGAATATTGAATTCAACAACTTTAGTTCTTGAACTCCCTCCTCCATCCCCACCCCCTTTCTGTTTCCCCCTTCCTTTTATTTTTTTACAATAACTTATATAGATTTTTCTTTTCCCACCTATTTCCATTATTTTTAAATATTTTTAAATCTTTTATGCTCTCCCCACCCCCACTAGAGCTATACCTTGAGTGCCCTACCATCCATTCTTAATTAGCACATTCGTTTAGATAATATCAGCAACTTTAACACCTCTGTGTTCTTTTGTTCTATTGTTGGTGACATCTTTTGATGATCTGCTTCTATCACTGCTTGTTTGTCCCTCCAACAACACCAACCCCCTCCACTTCTCTCTCTCTCTCTCCGCCCCCGCCCCCACCACCCCCCCCAACCCCCGACACACACCTTAAACCAGCTTATATTTCAACTCTTTCTTGGCCTCGAACTCAAGTTCTTTCGAAGGGTCATGAGGACTCGGAACGTCAACTCTTTTCTTCTCTGCTGATGCTGCCAGACCTGCTGAGTTTTTCCAGGTAATTCTGTTTTTGTTTTTAATACTATGGGGACACGAGTTCAAATCCCACCATGGCAGCTAGTGGAAGTTAAATTCAGTTAATAAATTGGAATACAAAGCTAGCTTCAGAAATGCTGACCTAAAGCTATCCATGATTGTTGTAAAAACCCATCTGGTTCACCAATGTCCTTGAGGGAAGGAAATCTGTCATCCTTACCTGATCTAGCCTACATGTGACTCCAGGCCCACAGCAATGTGGTTGACTCTTAACTGTCCTTCAAAATGTCTCAAATGATGGGAGGCTCACATTCCCATTGGCAATAAGGAGCTGAAGTGCTCCGATTATTTTGGGTTAACACTGGAAAAGTGCCTGCAACACCTTCACTTCTAACTGTTTGAAAATAGCCTCCATCATTATTTGGCATTTCTGTCACTGAAGTCTGATTGAACACCATTTATTCTTGGTAAATGGGACCTTTAAAAGACAATAGAAAGATGCCAGTAAGGGAGCTCCACCTTTGTAGAGTTCCTTTATCACAAAAAAGTACATTTCACAGTGTGGAGGAGCAAAGTTCAATAAAGAATTAAATGAAGAGTCAGAGTGTAGGGCTATATGGCACCAAACTGCCTCAACTCAGCAAAAGATAACTTTGTCATTATGTATTTTTTCAGCTCTTTAATCAATGTTTGAAATTAGGTGTCCCTGACCTTTACTGCACCTGTTGTGATGCAGCAGTTTTTGTGAACAAGGGAAATTGACACATTAATCAAGTGCCTCAACTTAAGATTGTTTTTTGTGAGAGATCAATTGTAAATAGCTGAATTTATCCATGGTATGGGTAAAAAAAAAATAGCCGAACAGCACACCTCTGCCTTGCATCATTCCGTGCCAGTGTGGAATACGAGAAGAAACATAAAGGAATATTAAAACAATCTCAAAGCCTTCATTACACTCATGCAAGTGGAAGTCAGTCAGTCTTCCAATTTCCAACTTCTGTTGCAAATACAAGTAAGGTCTGTAATTTTGAAAGCAATTTTCACTCGCACTGATTGAATGCCCTGTGGAAAACTCAAAAAAAACCGCAACTGATTATCTGCTCCATGCATAAAAATGAGAGTACTGAAGGCCTGTCTTGTTGGCCTGTCAACATTGCAAATGTTGGTTTGTTATATGTAAAGATCTCACATCCAGACTTTTTCATGGTACACTCTTTTATAGGATGAACACACAGCTTTGAACTATTACATTAAAGACTGAGATTACGAGCTGCTTATGCTTCATTGATTCGCCATAGAAGTAGTAGCTGTCTGACCATATTACACAAACCTGGTAACATTGTATCTCCGGAGATTTGAGTGTTCATAAAAAATAATGTTCTTCTTCTCTCATTTTTTGGGACTGTGTTGAATTTTTGTATTGGTCAGGTTAAGGGATGTCAAAAAAAGCTGAAAGAGGGACTTCCTTCACTTTTTGTACCCAATGTTAGCATCAGCTATGGGGTCAGATGCTAATTGATGGTAGCTGCCATTTTGCAACATGCTTGCCTCAAAAATCGTCCTTACTATAACCATGATGACTTCATTTTCCCATTCTGGTTATTTTGTGGCTTCCCCAAGCAAAATTGTCACACTATTGACAACCTATGTTCAATAATGAGCAATTTGGCATCATGGCCAAAGGGACTGGGTCAGAAAGATTTCAGTTCAGAACCTAATAGCCGACAGAGAGAGAGAAATGGAGAGAGGGAGAGAGAGAGATAGACACTGTCATCTCCTGAGCATGTGCAGGTCTAAGAGGTGAAAACAATATTGTTCCAACTCATTGCGCCATTCAGTCCAGGCTTTTTAAATATTCAAAAAAAGTTAATCGAGAAAGTTTTGAGAAGTTAAGATACAAAGTGGCAGAGTTCTCCATTATTCTTGCAGCTTATATAAATGTTATACATTATAAGGACAAGAAAGTCACTTTAATTCTTACCTGTGTTACTGCTGCGTTCTGTGACTGGAGGCCTGATTTTCAGGGTCCTGTTTGGTACTTAATAGAATTGGGTGTGAAAATAAAATGGCAACCAGGATGTGGACCCAAAAGTCCTGCCCCAATTCCCATACCAGCCTGTTTCACTGGTGCGGGGAAGGGGCAGGTCAGGGGCCCTATACTCTGCAATTCAGAAGCTTCCAACACCATTCAAGAAATGGGCAAATCTGAAATTTTCATCCACTTAAATCACACCTGCAGAGTGCAGGAATGAACCACAGGTTGGAGACAGGAAGAGTATAAAAGGTGAGCAAAACTGGTGTTGCCTTCTTTGCAGTTCATCATGAAATACTTTAGCCTGAGTTATATCCACGTTTACTAAAGTGAGTGATGACAGCGCTGCACCAGAAAACGCAAGTGACCATTAAATAATATGTTGCCAGGTTGTTACTTCTGACAACTGGCAAGCAGTCAAGTGAAAGATTAACATTATAAAAGTGGAAACGTCTACAGATACATAAGAATAATTTATCCACTGGCAAATTTTTGAAAAGTGCTTTCTGCATTGTACAATATTGAAAAGCTAGCTCAGTGTGAAATCTAGGGTTAATTGTTTGAACTCTCCCCATGGCTTTCATCATTCTTTGCTTTCTTTTTAGTGCTTAGTCAAATGATTTTGCTTATCTTGACAGATTTATGAGCTTCTGAAGAGGATAATCGTTTTTGAAATGCAAATTTAATCGATGTTGTACAATTTATGAGATTTTCAATATCTTCCAAATATTATTAAATAGCTTGTGAATTCTGTTTATTAAGTAGATAATCGGTGAGTGGGTTAGTGGGGTGGGGTTCTGCAGGGATGAAGCGGATAAGGTAAGAAGGGAGTGTGGATGGGTGGGGCTTTATTCTGATGTGAAGAACTGGGCCAATGGCCCTGGGAACAAAGGTAGTCCTTTTAAAGCGGTCACCTTGGTATCTGCCTGCCTCCATCTCGATCATGTGCTTGCTGCCAGTGCAGGCTCTCCCACCTTCCAGCAGGTCAAAAATTCTGCCTGCCAACACTGCTGGGATGGAGGCGGATTTGAGATGTTTAGATTAATCCCAACTCCCGCTTCTCATCTCCAACAACAGAATTCCAGCCTGGGTCAATGATATTACCTGCTGCAGGCAGATATCTCTTTATACCTTCTTTATGTATTTATTCATTATCATGTACCCAAGTTGATTATTTAACTCTTTGTATTTTACTACTTGCACATCCCAGTAACACCATCAGCAGTTTCAAGCAGCTTCATGGGCAGATTTCTTTGGTGAGCGGGTGGGCACGTGCCCGACCTGCTCAAGCATGAAATAATGCATAATGAAGTCGGGCAAGCATCCTGACGTTATCGTGTACTAGCGCGATATTTTGGTCGGCGAGTACGTTAAACTCAGAAGCACGCCGCTGACAATTAAGAGGGCAATTAAGCCCATGAACTGCTCAATTAACAGAGATTTTTCATTGCCCATCCAATGTTACAGTTGGTAGGCATGTGAATCGGCCAGGCCTGCTTTGCATTTTTCAGGAAACCACATCAAAGGGCAGGATGAGGTTTCCGTGATAAATTAAAGTAAATTTCTGTGGACATCATTTTCATCACATACAATTTCAGGTGAATGATAATGAAGCTTAGACACTTTTTTTTTCTGGGTTCCGTGACCTTTATTTTAGGTTTTTCAGGTCTTAATCGCCCCGAGGCAGCCCTTTGACTTCAGGGAGCTTCCTGTGAGCATTTGCCCGCGCTGACTTAATTGGCCAGCCAGCGTGAATTCACGGTTGGTGTTCTCTTCCCCAGCCGATCCCAAACCTTCCAACTGCACCCACCGAACAAAAAATTCTGGCCCATAAATCATTGCGTAAATGTAAGAGTGCCATATCCACCTGACATGAATAAAGAGCAGCAGCAGAATTACAGGATTTTTGGAACAAACCCAATCAATTTCTTCACTGAAGATTTAATTCTGGTACAGAAGTTCCATTGTAGACCTCAAAAGAGTTACAAATTTTCACCACAAATGAGGAACAACCTGGCAATTGTTTTAACTTTTTCCAACATAATATTTCTTCACAAGGCAAATTATTTCCCTGTTACTCTCCCCGTGGCTTTCAAAATATATCCTTCCTAAGGCAATCAATTCCACCTAGCTTATCCAAATATCATTCCAATTCAGACATTCAACTCAGTTGTTCAAAACCACTTTTTATTAATTCTTATTATTTGCGATTTCTGATCCCAGCAGTACACCTAAATGCACAATCCCAACCCAAGTATAAAATGTGTTCTTGTGTTTTTGTGGTTGGAGCATTAATGGTAGTCCATTTTCTGATTGCAAAACAAAGAGAAAAAGAGAAAATGGATATACTTTTGGGCATAAGATCCTGCACCTGATCTGCACCAGTCTTAGGGATGCTAAAAGTGAGGTGTAGTACTGGCAGTTTCATACTTAGCAATTTTTCATCAGGGCTTATGCAAGTGGAAGTTGTTTTATATCTAATAGAAATTAATCATATAGAGCAGATGTACAATTTATTTTGTAAATTTCCAAGGACAGGTACTATAAAATAGAATTGCAGAAAAGCTTAGAAATCAAACATCTTCTTCTGTGCCTATATTGTGTTGAACAATGCAGGTATATGAAAACTGACATTATATTTTAAATGTCGATTTCTGGGCTAATTGTTGCCCTATTGTTAAAAATGTGACAGATGAAATGGATCACCATTTCAAGTGACTGTGTTGTTCAGAAGAGTATTCTTCAAGATAATGGAAGTATTATCTCTAACCACTGATTGGCATATTATGTAACATATGAGCAATGATGCAATCACTTAACCTTGTGCACTTCCCTGGAAAGCTATTAAAATAATAATTTCAGTTAACTAATTTTCAGAAATATAAGCATTGAGATTAACTTAATGGAGATGAATGCTTACTGTGATGTAAACTATTCAACAGTAATCAACACAATGGCATTCTGGTTTCACTGGAACTAACATTAACCAGATGTACCTTCAAACTGAACAATAGTTCTCTAAAATTGTTCTGTTCAGTGCTTGAGGAAGACTGCTGAAACTAAGATCCTTTGGAGGGGAAATTGGTTCTTGTTGTTTTCTGGCTAGAAAATGAGGACAAAAGGGATAAATTAACAAAACATCCTAGCCTTTAATCTGTGCCATTGTTAAAGATGCAAGCCAGAGTGGGAATTAACATTTTTGGTGTTCCCAAGTGTGTGACCGGGATACCTGCAAAATCACCTTCATTAATGAATTGGCACCTCTGGCTCAGGTGAGGCCAAGTACAGGGCATTGCACAATAAAAGTGAGCCTTTCTGCTCTGTTTTACATTTGAAAAATGGACACCATAATGACTTAACTCTCCAACAATGGGCAGAATTTTGCTGTCGGTGACCAGGGGGTGGGGCCCACTCGCCGACGCGTAAAAGGACGCGGGATGACATTGGGCGGAATCCCCGACCTCACCGCGCCCCATTTAAATTTTCCGGAAGGCGGGGTTGCGGCAAAATCAGCTGCGGGCCCCGCTGACCTGTCAATGGCCAATTGAGGCCATTGACAGGATAATTTAAATAATTAAAGGACCTGCCCGTCCAACCTTAATGTTGGCGGAAAGGCCAGGAGCCCCGGCGGCAAGTAGAGAAAACATGAAACCTCGTCCACCGGCGGGATGAGGTTTCATGCAATGTTTTAAAAAGTTTAATAAAGTTTTTATCTAAATTATGAACATGTCCCATCTCATGTGACATTGTCATGTTAGGGAATTTTTTTTTCTCTATTTTTAATATTTTTAAAAGTGTCAGCAATATCTCGGTGAGGCAGCACTGAGCCTCAGGGAGATGTGCACTCTTTCGTGCTCTCACTTTTGGGGAATCCCCCCGTTGGCACAGGGAGCGCATAGCACTTCCCACCGGATGTCACGCTGGGCAGGCTTTAATTGGCCCGCCCACATAAAATGGTGGCGGGGCCTGCTTCTCTGGCAGGGTTCAGCTCCCCGCCCGCCGGGGATTGGGTCAGCCACCACCCCCCCACCTCCCCTGCAGGCAGGCAGAAAATTCTACCCAATGGGCTGAATTTAATGTGGGAAGTGGTGGCCCCAACGGTGGGGCCGAAAGGTGGGTGGGGGTAACACCATCCCAGCTGTTTCTGGGAGCCGCAACCCAATTCTATGGCTATCAGTCAATTAAATTTTTGCCCTCAGAGCTCCTGTCTCTTTAAGTGTGGAGATCCCATCTCCAAGTGCTTCCAGCCAACCGGATAGCCAACAGCTCTTCAGTCCCCGCAGTGTTATTGGGAGTGGTGGCCATTATAGGGACTGCACCCAGACTGGAACAGCATCACGGGCACTGACCTGGAATATAGGTGAGTGGGATTAGTGTTGCTGGGGCCAATGAGGCAGGTGCCAGCAAGACCAGGGAGGGGTGGTAGTGGCTGCCTGTGGGTCACAGGGCACCAGAATAAGAGAGCTGCTCCATCCTAAGCCTGCAGGGAGTCTATCAGGTTTCATTGGGCCTCCCGATACTATGCCCAACCCCCATCTCACAACCTGTTCCCATGAGTCACATTTTATTCTGCCCAGCCATGAATCAGTTGGTAACACTCTCATATCTGAGTCACAAGATTGCAGGTTCAAATCTCACTTCAGCATAAAAATCAGAACTGACACTTTAGTGCAGTAGTTAGGGAGTGCTGTTCTGTTGCAGTTATCTGTCTTTCTGATGAAGTGTTAAACTGAAGCCCTGACTGTCCTCTCAGATGTAAAAGACCCCACAGCATTATTTGGAAGAAGAGCAGGAGAGTTATTCCTGATGTTGTGACAATTATTTATAAACATCATCAAAACAGATTATTATGATCACTAAGACATTGCTGTTTCTGGGAGATTGTTCGGTGCAAACTGGTTGCTGCTGTTCCTATGTTGAAACAGTGAATACACGTCATAAGTACTTCATTGACTGTAAAGTGCAACCAGTGGTTGTGAAAAGTGCTATAGAAACTGCCAGTCTTTCTTTCCTTTGCAGAATTGAGTTGTTTAGTGAGTCATAAACTCTGTTGAAGTGTCCCACTATATTGTCATTATATTGGGAGTGTACTGGTGCAGAGTGGCATTACTGTGAGTTTGGCGAGAAGGGAGTTCGGTGAGGAGGGTGGTGCTCTTTCTGAGCCTACAGGAGACCAAGAGTTGAAAAGCTGCACAAGAGGGCTGAGTTTTTGAAAACATCCAAGAGTGACATCACAGGAGAAAGATAATTTCATCAGTTGATGAGGAACTGCTGTTAGAGAGGGTCTACAAGTAGCTGAAAATTTTTAAAAAACACATTCTTTTTAAAATAAGGAGCTACTTAGATTTCAATAAGAAACACCAAGCAATAGGGAAGTAAAGTTAAAGTCAAGGTCAGGTAAAATAAAGTAGTGTCATGAAGATATTAATGTATATCATGCTATTGGAAATTATTTTGATTAGAACTTGCAATGGGATCCGTGTCTGTGGGTGTGAGTGTGTGTGTCTTAATTGGATTAAAACCAACTAGTCTGGGTGCTTTGATGAATAATAATTTTGAGATGTTAAACAGTAAGGTACATGTTAAACAGGGTACGTTTGCATTTTGTTGAATAAGCCATTCAAAGACTGGGGGTGAAATCTTGCACCTAGCTAGGAGACACCAAGCAATGTGTTTACATTACTAACAAAATTAGTACTATGAAAGGGGTTTTATTGTTAGAAGAGATGGAGTTCAAAGGACCTGGGGATACAATGAGAATTTAGTTAGGTATATGCAGAAAAGAGTTTTGTGTGTGTGAGTCAGAGGCATACCGCCTGTAAGGCTTCAATGATGCAAAGGAACCAAATTGCAAAGGAACCTCATTTTGAATTCATAAGATAAAATGTGCTTTGCCTGGTGTATGTTTAAACCTACAGGTTATTGTTGCCTTGGGGAAGATTACCTGGGAGTGATTCATTTGGGGATTTGTTTAAAAGTTATTATGGTCATAATTTGTAGACACGTGTATGCGTTTAATTTCTTGTTAAATTAATAAATGTTTAATTTAATTTATATAAAAACCTCCTGGGGCTTAGTGGGTTTCATTTCTGAATTCAGAGCTGCATCTCAAACATAGGTTATTACATTTGTTTAAAGTTTCCCCGGGATTTTAAATCGCTCAGCCTTTACCAACTGCTGTGTCATAACAGTAGTCGAAGTGAACCAAAGTAAAATAAAGTTTGTGTAAGGGAAGTAAACTGAAGCCATGGCAGGACAGCTCAGTCATGGGAATGCGTGTCCTATAATATGTGGGAAATCCTGGGCACTACTGCTGTCCTAGATAGCCACTTGTGTAGGAAGTGTCGCCAAATGCAGAACGTTAAGCTCTGGGCTTCGGAGCTCGAGCGGCGGCTTGAGTCACTGCGGTGAATCCACGAGGCTGAGATCTACATGGATAGCATGGTCAGAGTGATGGTCATACCACAGCTTAGGAGCCTGGAGGCAGAAAGGGAACAGGTGACTGCCAGGCAGTCCAAGAGGACTAGGCTGGTAATGCAGGAGTCCCCTGGGGTCCCGCTCGCCATTCGGTTTTCTGTTTTGGATTCTGTTTTGCTAGTGAAGAGGGTGGCTGTTGTCTCCAGAAAAGTATTAATGGTTAAGTTTAGTGGGCAGAAAAGTGGCAAATGGGATTCAGTCCAATAAAGTGCAAGGTACTGCAGTTGGGGAGGGCAAACAAAGCAAGGGAGTCCTCAATATGCAGGAGGATGTTGAAAGGGGTTGAGGAAGTGAGAGACCTTGGAGTGCATGTCCACAGGTCCTTCCAGGTGGCAGGACATGTAGACAAGGTGGTCAAAAAGGCATATGGAATGCTTCCATTGGATGAGGTATTGAATACAAAAACAGGGATGTGATGATGGAATTGTATAAAATTCAGCCACAGCCGGAATTTTCTGTACAGTTCTGGTCACCACATTACAGGAAGGACATAGTTGCTCTGGAGTCAATGCAGAGGAGGTTTACAAGAATGTTTCCTGTTCTGTTGAAGAGTCATATGGACTCGAAACGTTAACTGTGTTCCTCTCCGCAGATGCTGCCAGACCTGCTGAGTTTTTCCAGGTATTTTTATTTTTATTTTTGTTTTAGGTTTACAAGAATGTTGCCAGGGCTTGAAAATTGCAGCTATGAGGAGAGATTTGATAGGGTAGGGTTGCTTTCCTGAGGACCGAGGGGACTGAGGGGTGACCTTAATTGATGTGTAAAAAATTATGAGGAGCCTAGATAGGGTAGACAAGAAAGATCTGTTTCTCCTAGCTGAGGGATCAATTACCAGGGAGCATAGATTTAAGATGATCAGGTAGAAGGATTAGAGGGGTCATGAGGAAAAATGTTTTCACCCAGAGGGCGGTGGGCATCTAGAATTCACTGCCTGAATTTCTGGTTGAGGCTGAAATGCTGAACTCATTTAAAAGGCACTTGGATCTGCATCTGAAGCACTGTAACCTGCAAAGCTATGGACCAGGTGCTGGAAAGTGGGATTAAAATGAGTGGCTAGTTTCTTTTCTTTTTCTCTTTTTTGGCTGGTGCAGACACAATGGGCTGAATGGCCTTTTTTTGCACTGTAAGCTTTTCATGGTTCCATGGTCAAGGATTACAGAACCATGGATGGGCACCTATCACTTTGTTGAGTAAAATCAATTAGATTATTAGATCATCTGACACCATCGATACACAGTCACTGGATCAGCATCAGCAAGACCAGCAAAGGGACGTGATGCCATGAATAAACATAAGTAGTCACTGTATCAGAAATAAATTTAAATGTCATGAATGAATAGTTTCTACGTTGCCAGGGAAATCAATCATCATGGTCAGAATGTCACAGTGCTGTCATGAAGGGACGGAAACCAGATCACCAAGAATATCAAAATCAGGCAGGTATAGTTGCAATTTCACTAAAAATATACAAATGAAGTATCTTGAGCAACCATATCAGGAAAGTCTCAACTAGCCAATTCGGCAGCAGATTTGTCAAACAGTAGGACAGGCACTCTCAGAAGAATAAACATTGGGATAGCTCACTGTTTAACGGAAAAGAAATTTCACACAACGGACAGCTAGCCATTCGATTGGCAAAGAGTAGATAATGTCATGGACAAATAGTCAGTGAAATTTAATGACTAGTCTTCAGACTGCTGGGTGAAACAAATGATAAACAAATAATTGATAAAACAAAACACAGCGCTGCCTCTCCGACATGACACTATCTTGCAGCTGCCCACGCAAGGAGCCGGGGAGATTGGCTTCCATGTAATTGGAATGAATGAAACTCAGGTGACTTTGCAGTGTTCTTAAAGAAGCAGCTGCAGCAGAAACCAAAGCTTTCAATAATTGGAGCTTTTTGTCGCTAGGAATCGATCGCAACCGACTGAATCTTGATGCCTCCACATTCCCAATTTAGTTTGAGGATCATTTTCAGAGCCAACAGCAATTTACATATATGTATATATTCAGCCAAAGTTATTTTTCAGAAGCATGGAGAATACTCCATTCTCAGCAAAAAAAAAACTTTATTTCACGAGAATTGTATTAATTCACAATAAATTAAAACCCAATTATTGAGGCAGTATTTTATTAATGAAAATGAAAAATGTATTAAAAGGCTTTTAATGGGATCATTTCAAGAGCTTGAAAACTTTGCGTGTGTGTGTCTGTGTGTTGTGCATGTGTGCTATTAATTGGTGACATGGAATTAAATTTTAATTACTCTTTGCAATTATCTTGTAAATACATGAGTGGAACCATTAATTAAATCTGTTTTAATTAGTCACTTTAAGTATTTCTTTATTGCAATAAGTTTATCTTTCTCAAATTTGAAGTTTCCAATAGAAAATTTAATTTTGTCTCATTTTACAGCAAGACATTGAATAAAATTGAGTTGTCTCAGCACTCTTCCTACTTTGAGGTTAAAGTGGTCTTATAGGCTGGATAAGCAATAGCTAAACAAAAACGCCTCTCGAAACATTTTTGATGATTTGAGTCTCATTGTTTTGTTTGCTCCTTTCAATCTTCCCTTTCTATCCTTGACATATTGGGGCAGATTTCTCTGGGGAGAAGTGGTCAGCGCCACCTGTGGCGTGGGGGGGTCGGGGGGTGGGGTGGGGGAGGAGGGAGAGTCGGGGCCTGCGCTTTCTCGTGCACGCGCGCAAAAGAGCGCAGAAATCTCCCCGAGGCACAGAGCTGCCTCAGAGAGATTAGTTCGATTCTCAAAAATTTTAATAGAGAGAGAAAAAAAAAATTAAGACACGTCCCCCCCATACCCCCATACCCCCCCATCATGTCAAATGAGCTGGGACATATCAATGAACTTTAATGAAAAAATTTATTTAATTTACAAACCCTTCACAAAACATTATCCCACCAGTGGATGAGGCTTCATGAAAAATGCAAAGACCACCTGGGCTCTTTGCCTGCCCACCAACCTTAAGGTTGGACGGGCAGCTCAGTTAATCACTTTAATTAGTTTTTAAATGGACTTAATAGACCTTTGACAGTACAGCGGGCGCGCAGCCAACCCCGCTGCACGTCCACCAAACTGAAGATCTGAATGATGCGCAGTGGCATCGGGACACACGCCTGACATCACCCCGCATCACTTTACGCGTCGGCGAGCAGGGCCCAGCCCCCCGCTCTCCAACCTGAAGATTCTGGCCTCTGTTATTATCCCCGGCTATATTGGCCACAGTACGCTAATGGGAATTGGGCGGGAAAGGTGACACAATAGCAATGAACCAGCTTGATTTTCCACTTTTCCAAATTAATTTTAAACGAACAGAGGAATTGGTACTTCATTTTGCTTCATGTGCCGGGCCTGGGCAATGAAGTATGCCCAGGTGCAATAAAATGACGATCATCCCTAATTACCTCAATTTTAAAATTCTAATCCTTATTTTCAAATCCTCCACACTCCCTATCTCTGTAAGCAGCTCCAGTCTCAGCGCTCCTCCAATTCTGGCCTCCTGAACATCCCCAATTTTAATTTATCCAGTATTGGCAGCCAGGTCTTCAATTGCCCAGGCCGTAGGATATTGAATTCCCTCTCTCTCCACCTCTCCACCTCTCCCCTCTTTCTCTCTTTCTCTCGCTCTCCTCCATAGATGCTCCTTAAAACCTACCTTGACCAAGCTTTCGGCTACTTGTCCTAATATCTCTTCATGCGCTTCAGTGTCAAATTCTGCTTTATTAACACTTCTGAGAAGCACTTTGGAACATTTTACTATGTTTAAGGCGCTATGTAAATACAAATTGTTGTTTTTTTCAATTTTTATTTTTGCTTGTGTGTTGAACACTGAGTGGCAGCCAGTTGTTTGATTGTGGGGCTTTGCAGCCAAGCTCGATTCTGCACTTATTCAGCAGTCTATTTTTCCCAACAAGGAAACTCACGAGCATTACTCGGGAGGAGAAATTCTGGTTGGTTTTTTTTCTCCTCACCCTCTGGTTGACCGAGGAAAAAAAATGACTGAAGGCAATTTCGGAATCCAAGCACAATCCCAGGTGAGATTAACCAGTCATGTCAGATCTGAATCCTTCTTGGTCAACGCAACTTATTCTATACCAGACAGTGTAGTTGCCAACTGTGTCACTGAAAGAGCCAGAACCATTTACTTTGTGTTGCCTGTAGAAGCTATTAATCATACCCATACTCTGACAGACCGCTTAACTCAGACTCAGAATTAGAGGGCACTAGTATCAAGTTAATATGCTTCAAGCAAAACTTGAGATTAGAAAGGTATTATTTCACCCCTACCCCCAGAGATCTAGGAATTTGAAATACAGTTCTTTACAAAGCAGATAATGCAGGGTTGATTTCAAAACAACAGGATAAACGGAGCTGGTGGTTATGGGGCTGCAGTTGGACATGGGCTGGGGACAGATGGAATCACATTTATAATTTGTTATTGCAGAGGCCCTGGAAATGATATTTTAGGACTTAATTAAGTGTGGATGTGGGCCAGAAGACTGGAGAGTGTGCAGCATAGTATCCACTGAAAAAAAAGGGACAGAGCTAATTCAAGAAATTACAGATCCATTAGAACACCTGTGATAGGAAAGATTTTAGCATATTTAATTAAGGATGAATTTATCACCTGTCGAGATGAAGAGAAAACATTGAAATAGATAGTATGAATTCCAAAAAGGACAATCATGCTTAACAAACTTCGGAAAATTCTTAGAGGAGGTAACAAATAAGGTAATGGGGAAATGTGATGTAATTTACGTGTACCTTAAGAAAGCCTTTGACCAGGCACCACTTTGGAGATTAATTATGAAGGTTAAGAGGTATGGAAAGGGGGTGAAAAGCAAACTAGATTAAAATTAACTTAAAAGGAAGAAAATTGAAGGTAGGAATTTTTTAGAGTGTTTGGAAACAAGTGGGTGTGTTCTAGAGGATTCAATTCCTGCACCATTTCTGAACTCATGTACATCTCAAGGATTTGGTTAAAGCTGAGAGGGAGTGTGTTGAAAATTACAGTGTGTACCACCTGCAAGATGCACTGCAGCAACTCACCAAGGCTCCTTTAACAGCACCTTACAAACCTGCGAGTTCTACTGCCTAGAAGGACAAGGGCAGCAGAAGCTTGGGAAAACTATTAACAGCAAGTTCCCCTCCAAGTCACTCACCCATCCCGATTTAAAACTATATCACTGTCCCTGCACTGTCAAACTCGCCACCTCTGCGCTGCTGGGTCAAAATCCTGGCACTCCCTCCCTAACAGCACTGTGGGTGTACCTACACCACAGGGACTGCAGTGGTTCAAGAAGGTCATTCACCACCACCATCTCAAGGGCAGTTAGGGATGGGGAATAAATTCTGGCCCACCCAGTGAAGCCACATCCCATGAATGAATACATTTTAAAAGTGTTAAAAAGAGGCAGATAGAATTTAATGTCAGTAAATGTGAAGTGATTCATGTTAGTAAAAAGATGCAGCAGTTATTACTGAGAATACTATTATTATTATACTCAGTTATTATACTAGGAATATTATTATATTCAGTTATTATACTGAGTATTATTATTATACTCAGTTATTATACTGAGAGTATTAGTATTATTATACTCAGTTATTATAATGAGAGTATTAGTATTATTATACTCAGTTATTATACTGAGAGTATTATTATTCTCAGTTATTATACTGAGAGTATTATTGTACTCAATTATTATACTGAGTATTATTATTATTCTACTCAGTTATTATACTGAGAGTAATATTATTGTACTCCGTTATTATACTGAGTATTATTATTATACACAGTTATTATACTGAGAGAATTATTATTCTCAGTTATTATACTGAGTATTATTATTATACTCAGTTATTATACTGAGAGTATTAGTATTATTATACTCAGTTATTATAATGAGAGTATTAGTATTATTATACTCAGTTATTATACTGAGAGTATTATTATTCTCAGTTATTATACTGAGTATTATTATTACTATACTCAGGCATTATACTGAGTATTATTATTATACTCAGTTATTATACTGAGAATAGGAATAGGCACAGTGCTTTGGGAGAGCAGAGGGATTTATAGCTATAGGATCACATGAACGTGAAGGACAGCACATAAGGCTATAAAAATACTAATAGAATTCTAGATTTTATCACAAGATGTACAAAATATAAAATCCAAGAAGTAATGATGAGCCTTTATAAAACTTTAATAAGTCCTCTGTTAGAGATAGTACTGCTTACTGTATTTGACTCTACATGATAGGAAAGATATTGGTGATTTTGAGAGAGCACAAAAAAGACTCATTAGATTTCTGCGTGTTATGAGCAAGTACAAATTTACAAAAAGTCTTGAAGTTTATGTCACTTTGCATTAGATTTTGACCCAGTATGGTAGAAGTGTTTAAAAACATGAAAGGATGGAGCAGTGTAGATAGAAACAGATTGGTTCCAATATTTGTAGGGTTAAAAATAAGCCACTACCGATACAAGATTAAAGCAGTTTAGAACAGAGGGAGAGAGAGAATTTTCTACGCAATGAGTTGTGAGGCATTGAAATTCACTTCCAGAGTTAGTGGATGAGGTAGAATCTATGTCAAGATTCAATATTAGATTGGAGAAGTGGGTGAAGAAACTGGGCTGCAAGAATATTGGAACATGATGGGTGAATGTGATTAGAATTAATCCTTAGTGTACAATATTATTGGCTCAAATGGCTGGTTTCTGTGTTGTAACTTTAATCCATTTCTGTGATGAAACATGGAATAAGGAACCCCTCTGAAGTTTACAGTATCATTTTGGTGGCATTTGGAAAGGGGAGACAGAGAAGTCTGTCTACTTTTATCTTTATTTGTTTTTATACAGGAACCACTGATACGGGCCATTCAAATGGAAGAAAAATGTGGGGTTAAAAATTCTTTGTGTGCTTTTTCTATCAGACTGATTGATACATTCACATAAAACTTTTGGATGTTATATTTTAACTTAATCTATCTTGATCTATGTATGCGATATGGTTTAATGATATTTGATATGACAATGCTCGCATGAACTTGAAGCAGGGTTGAAGAGTTTCAGCGTTGTGGTAATTCTGGTTTTAATTAGTATATAACATACCTTTAAGAGTAATGCTTGTTAAGGAAGATCACATGATCTTTACTGCCCAATAGGAGAGTAGCACGTGCTACCTCATTAGTCAGTAGTTATTAGTTAGTTGTGTAGAGATAGAGTTTGAGTTGAAAGCACATATGTAGTTGCTGCCAGGTACCTTGTAAATACACTTAAAGGCCAGGATATTCCCTTCGGCGATTTGGGGGCGGGGCCCACTCGCTGCCGGGAAAATGACGCAGGATGATGTTGGGAGGAACCCCCGATGTCATCCCGGTCCCTTTAAATTTTCAGGAAGGCGGGCAGACAGCGAAATCAGCTGTCCGCCCGCCAAATTGCCAATGGCCAATTAAGGCCATTGACAAGCTAATTAAGATTGTTAAAGACCTGCCCGTCCAACCTTAAGGCTGGTGGGCAGGCCAGGAACCCCAGCGGGCTTCTGATAATACATGAAACCCCATCCACTGGTGGGGATGAGGTTTCGTATCTGTTTTTAAAAAGTTTCATAAAGTTAATGTGTTTCTTATTAACATGTCCCATCTCGTGTGACATTGTCACATGAGGGGGACATGTTAGTAACGTTAATATTTTTCTATTTTTGGTGTTTTTTCGCCTGCCAGTAATCTCCCTGAGACAGCACTTAGTCTCAGAGAGCAGAGCGTGAAAGAGCGCACTTTGACAGATGGGGAATCCCTCCCCCCACCACCCCCGTACAGGGACTGCATAGCACTTCCTGTTGGGCAGGCCACTGGGCGGGCGTTCATTGGCCTGCCCACTCAAAATGGCGGAGGGCCCCGTTTCGGTGGCAGGGGTCAACTGTCTGCCTGCCGCCGAGCCAGTGGTGCCCGCCCGCCCACCCAGGGCAAAATTCTGCCCAAAGTTTCCACCCAAGAAGTGTCTGTAGACCAACTCTATCAACAGTATCAACTTGGCCTCCACTCATAACACACTGGCGACGAGGATAAAACAAGTTTAACGGAAGAAATCAAGTGAAAAGAAATCGGCACTCCACCTCATCCAGTGAGTGTAAGTAGAAGTTTTGTTTGAATCGACAAAGTAGTTCCCTCTTAAAATGCCACAATTCGGAGGAATTGATCCTTTTGATCCAGCCATTGATGATTGGCCTAATTACATTGAACGTCTCACATTATTTTTCCAATCGAACGAGATTATGGGGGAAGAGAGGAGACGACAGGTCCTCTTAAGTACGTATGTGAATAACACCTATGGCTTGGTTTAAAGTTTGCTGGCAACCAGTGCCCCAGATTGGAAACATTTTGATGAATTGGCGGACCTCACGAAGGGTCATTATCAACCAAAGCCCTTAGTAACGATGCAAAGGTTCAATTTTAATTCAAGAAATAGAGCCCCGGGTGAGATAGTTGCATGCTATGTGGCAAGTTTGAAGCAGTTAATGCAACGTTGTGAGCTCGGTACATCACAAAACAATATGCTCAGAGATCGTTTAGCATGTGGTGTGAATGCGGACACAATTCAGAAGAGATTGTTACCGAAGTGAATCTGGATTTCAAGAAGGTGCTGGAGTCAGCACTGGCCATGGGAAGTGCAGTAAGAGATTCAAAAGCCATACAGGGTGCGCAAAGTGGCCCTGTCCTCCGCATTGGGTGGGAAGCCCCAACCGAAAAGGATGCGAAAAATCAAGACTCTGCCAAGAAGCCGGAAAATAGCCCCTGCTAGCTGAAAAATGAGGATAAATGACTTAGCAGCAAAAACAAAGAATAATTTCAATAGAGATGGAAACAAGCAGTCTTTTGAAGATTGGTAGTTTAAAAAAATTGAATGTTATTATTGCCACAGAAATAGACACACAGTATGATGGTGCAAAGAAAGAGTCAAGCAGGCTTTTAGACAAAAGTGAAAAAAAGTGAGATCTACAATGTAGAAGAGCCTGAAACAACAAATTCAGACATTTACTGGTTGTTTAATCTGGAAGGTGGAAAGACGGAACCAATATTTGTAATGTAGATGGCGGACCTGTGAGAATGAAAGTGGACACAAGAGCTCCCACTGACAGTGATTGGAGAACATACCTTCAGATACCTGAATAATGGTGAACATCAATTCAATTTAGAAGGAACAGCTGCCAAACTAAAAACATATACAGGTGATGGCATCCAAGTCAAAGGCATAAGTAGAGTAACTGTCCATTATGGAAACCAATCGGCAAAGCTACCAGTGTCGTTATTGAAAGGCAGAGGACCAAATCTCTTAGGACAAAATTGGGAAATCAACCTTGATTGGCCACTGAGATTCCAAAAGGCAGATGGAAGTGTTCCTGCTTTGAAAAAGGGGTGTGTAAGGACTCAACACCTGAAGAAACACAGGCTGTCTTAAGCCAAAACCTGGAAGGACAGCAGAAGAAACTTGAAGAAACCCAAGGGCCCAAACACTCATTTCAAGTGAAGCAGCATTTCACTTGCACTTCCCTCAACTTAGTCTACTGCATTCGTTGCTCCCAATGTGGTTTCCTCTACATTGGAGATACCAAACACAGACTGGGTGACCGCTTTGCAGAACACCTTTGGTCTGTCTGCAAGCATTACCCAGACCTCCCTGTCACTGGCCACTTCAACACTCCACCCTGCTCTCATGCCCACATGTCTGTCCTTGGCCTGCTGCAATGTTCCAGTGAAGCTCAATGCAACCTGGAGGAACAACACCTCATCTTCTGACTAGGGACTTTACAGCCTTCCGGACTGAATATTAAGTTCAACAATTTTAGATCATGAACTCTCTCCTCCATCCCCACCCCCTTTCTGTTTCTCCCCCTCCTTTTTGTTTTTTCCAATAATTTATATAGATTTTTCTTTTCCCACCTATTTCCATTATTTGTAAATGTATTTTCATCCATTGTTTTATCTCTACCTTTTAGCCTTTTTAGATTCCTTCACCTCACCCCACCCCCCTATCTGTTCCTTGTTTGTCCTGCTTTCTATCCTTAATTAGCACATTCCTTAGATAATATCACCACCTTCAACAACTCTTTGTCCTTTTGTCTGTGACATCTTTTGGTTATCTCCACCTATCACTGGCCCTTTACTTAGCTCTTCTTGTCTCAACCCCACCGCCACCCCCCACCACCCCCCCCCCCCCCACACCCCCACCCCTTAAACCAGCTTATATTTCATCCCTTTCCAATTTTTACCTAGTTCTGTTGAAGGGTCATGAGGACTCGAAACATCAACTGTGCTCTTCTCCACCAATACTGCCAGACCTGCTGAGCTTTTCCAGGTATTTTTGTTTTTGTGTTGTTTCGGATTTTCAGCATCCGCAGTTCTTTGCTTTTATCTCGAACAAACCCTACTTGTTGACAGAGTTCGAGACGAGGTGAGTAATCTTCAAAAGGAAAAAGAAAACCTGTTGAAAGATCTTCACACACCACAAGATTCCTTCAGGTCAAAGTTTGTATCTCTGGGAAAGTATGAAGAGAAACAGAAAGAATTCAGCACTTCCCTGAACAAACTGAAGAATAAGTTGGCAGAGAAAAATTCTCCAGGAGGTAGCAAACAAATACAAAAAACAGATGGAAGAGCTTAAGAATCAGTTAAACGAAGCCATAGAGGCTTTGGAACTGAAAGCCACAGAATTTTCCAAGAAGCAGACAGATAATGAAGTTCTGGGAAACTCAGCCACAGAGCTCAGACAAGTTAAGCTTGCATCTGAGAGAAGTCTGTCCAATAGTAAAGTCAAAAAGTCAGCCGAGATTGAAGTCTGCACTAGAAAGAGGAAGGCATGTTGAAAGAAGATACAGAAGTACTAATAGGGCTTTAATCCTGGCAGCACACGAGTACACTTTCATACATAGGCCTGGCAACCACATCGCAAACGCCGATGCCCTTAGTCGTTTGCCTTTACAAGAAAATTATGAGGACGTCCCAGTTCCGCAGGAACTTGTTTTACTGGTAAGTTTCTTAGATTCCTCGCTGGTATGTGCTCGACAGATGAGAGACTGGACAATTCGGGACCCAGTCCTATCTCAGCACGAGAACAAGTGCTTCAGGTTTGGTCACAAAAGCCCGTATCTGACAAAATGAAACCATACTTTAACAGAAGACATGAAATAACCAGCCAGGATGGCATCTTATTATGGGTAACACGAGTGATAGTTTCTCCAAAGGGAAGGCAGCCATTGGTAATTGAACCACACAATGCATATCCAGGGATATCCCGAGTGAAGACCATAGCTCGCAGCTACCTCTGGTGGCCTGGGATGGATGGTGAGATAGAGAGTTTAGTGAAGAATTGTGCACAATGTCAGCAACTGCAGAGGTTGCCATCAACAGCTCCATTACACCCTTGGGAGTGGCCAGGAAGACCCTGGGTTTGGTTACACATTGACTATATGGGAACTTTCATGGGAACCATTGAAACTCAGCATTTGTAAATGCTCATTGTCGATGCCCACTCAAAATGGATGCACACATATGAGGTGAAGCCACCAACGTCTTCTGCTATAATTGAGAAGCGGCAGCAAAGTTTTGCCATTCACAGACCACCAGAAGTAGTTGTTTCTGATCATGGCATGGCATTTACGAATGCTGAGTTTCAATGGTTTATCAGCCTCAACGGAATCACTCATGTAAAAATGTCATCATACCACCCTTCCTCAAATGGACTGGCTGAAAGAGCGGTTCAAATGGTCAAGGCAGGCATGAAGAAGCTAACTGGAGATTCCTTAGCAACCAAGCTAGCACACTTTCTTTTTCATTACAGGACCACCCCTCACACAACAACAGGTGCCACACCCTGCGGAGTTACTGTTGAAATGCTGTCTCAGGACATGATTGAGCTTAATAATGCCGAATTTAGAGGGGAAGGTGGAAAGGAGTCAGGGAAGACAGAAAACTAGACCTGACTGGCCTAGTCGCCGGAGGAAATTTACCGTGGGAGAGTCGGTATACATGAAGAACTTTGGAGAAGAACCAAAGTGGTTACCGGATGAAATAAGAGCAGTGGCTTGACCTCTATCTTACCACATGGAGATGGAAGGCAGAGTCATACGGAGACATGTGGATCATTTAAGAAAGGCAGTAGCAGATCACCAAGACATGACCAGGTCAATGTTTCCTGTTGAGAGTACTCAACCCAGTACAGGCATGTCTGATGTTCCTGTAAAAGCTGAGGATACAAAACTGCAGGTGCCCACGGAACCTGGTGTTCAGGCAACTCCAGAAAAGGAGGTTCCTGACAAAGCATCTGAAGTTGTGGAGCTGAGACGTTCTACACGCTTAAGAAACCACCAGAAAGATTGAACTTGTAAATTCATTTACCCGGTGTAAGTATTTTGTTCCCTGGAGAAATTTGTACTCATAAATATAAAATGTACATTCTAGCAAAGGGGGAGGGATGTTGTAATTATGGTTTTAATTATTGTGTAATATAGCTTTAAGAATAATACTTGTTAAGGAAGATCACATGATCTTCAGTACCCATCTGGAGGGTAGCGTAGGCTACCTCAGAAGTCAGTAGTTAGTAGTTGGTAGTTAGTTGTGTAGAAATAGAGTTTGTGTTGAAAGCACACATGTAGTTGCTGCTGAGTACCTGAAAATAAACTTAAAGTTTCCACCCAAGAAGTGCCGGCAGATCAATTCTATTAATAGTGCCAACTTGGCCATCACTCACAACAAACATTCTGGGAGATTGGAATGAAGAAAAACTAACTGAATGACATTCACTGAATGAGACCTGAAAGCAATTGAAATGAGTTTCTATTTTCATAACCTTCACTATATAAATCATACCACAATTTCCAAAGTCAGAATTTCACCGTCTGTTAGTTTTCAGAGGAGGCTGTCATTTAGATACAGCAACAACAACAACTTACATTGCTATAGCACCTTTAACTTAGATGTTCCACTTCCAGTTGTGCATGGAAACACTTGGAGAAGAATTTCCCCCCACCGCCTGGGGGTGGGTGGGGGAGTTCAGGAGTGGGCGGGTGCAGGCGCACCTCCAATCGGCGCCCCCGATCATGGCCGCATCTCCATTTTATGTGGGCGGGCCAATTAAGGCCCGCCCAGTGTGATGTCTGCCAGGAAGCGCTATGCGCTCCCTATGTGGGCGGGTGGGGAGTGGTGGGGGGGGAGATTCCCTTAGCCGAGAGTGCTCTCTTTCATGCTTGCGCACGCACTCATCTCCCTGAGGCTAAGTGCTGCCTCAGGGAGATTGGCGCCAAGTTTAAAAATGGTCAATGTACAAAAATAAAATTTCCCTGAGATGTCCCCTCAAATGACACTGTCACATGAGTTGGGACATGTCCGTCACTTTTAATCAAACTGTTATTAAATTTTTTAAAACCC
Organism: Carcharodon carcharias; assembly: GCF_017639515.1. NCBI lineage: Eukaryota > Metazoa > Chordata > Chondrichthyes > Lamniformes > Lamnidae > Carcharodon > Carcharodon carcharias. The sequence continues at coordinate 219,909,229 of NC_054469.1, forward strand.
TCATGAAACCTCATCCCACCCGTGGATGAGGATTTATGCTTTTTCTGAAGTCCACCAGGGCTCTCAGCTTGCCCTTTAACCTTAAGGTTGGATGGGCAGGTCCATTAATTACTTGAATTATTTTTTAAATGGCCTCAATTGGCTGTTGACTGGTTGGCGGGTGCACAGCTGATTTGGCTGCGCCCCTGCCGACCTGAAAATTGAAATGACGCAGGGTGACGTTGGGAGTTCCGCCCGACTTCAACCCACGTCATTTTATGCATCGGCGAGAAGGTCCCTTCCCCAGCTCACCAACCCCAATATCCTGGCCTTGGAAGTGTTTCATTCCTAATCATGTTTGACTGACCAAAGATAGCTACGATCCCACATAAAATCTTAAAACATTAAATTTACAGGTTGTCTAAAAGCTGTGGAGATGCTTCTTAAAAGACAACGATTCTGTCATCTGAGTGGGTAATTGCATTCACAATGGCTGGCGAATTAGGGCAACAATGTTGTAACTTACTGAGCTCTTGTGAGAGGGATAATGCATCCCACTTTGCTGCTGTATCATCAGCATGAACTGAAACCAATGGTTCAGAACTACAGGCTGTAAATCCCACTGCCTGGCATTTTTAGTACATGGTTAATGTGCTTTAATCAAGTTATTTTAAACAGTCTAACAACTTTGTTACAATTACTTGCCAGAAAATGTGAAGCAAAAGCATTAACTAGAGCTTGAAAAATAGCACACAGAAGAATTTCAACTTCAGCATCTTTCTGAATGTGTAGACTGATCATAATAATTAATTGAAAGCTGAGCGAGAGCAAAGATGTTTTGTGTATGATTACATAAAATATACAACAATTGTTGTACAATTGTTCAAGGATATGACAAGTATAACAATCTTCAACAAGGGACATGAATCATGCTGTGGGAAGTAATTAAGTATTACTCTCTTGTCAAGGACAGGGAAAATCCTGACACATTCTCCTGAATCGCCCACTTCCTGTTGCTGAGGAAATTCTCCCAGAGACACAATGTGGCTTTAGACCTTCCAAGGGAACCTCTGGCATGGTCTTTATTGCCAGAAGAATCCAAGAAAAATGTCGAGATCAACATCAGGAACTCTTGATTGTATTCATCCAGTCTAATGCTGACCAAAGCATTTGACTTAGTAAATCGCAAGGCACTGTGGATTGTGTGCCAAGGGTTTAGATATCCAATAAATTTTATCATGATTCTGCAACTGCTTCATGGTGATATGACTGCAAATGTCTTGAGCTGGAGATCTGAAACAGATGCCTTCAAAATCCACACTGGTGTCAAGCAAGGCTGTGTGATAGCCCCCATAATATTTAAAATCTACCTGACAGTGGCTATTCACCTCATAAAAGATCAACTGCCCTCGAGTGTCAGTATTAAATATTATCTAGATGTAAAACTCCCTAACGTCAGTCTCCTCCATGCCAAAACTAAGCTGACCACCATAGACATACAATTTGCAGATGACTGCAGTGTTGTTTCCCACTGTGCACCAGATTTGCAAGCCACTCTTAATCTCTTCAACTTTGCATAAAAGAAACTCAGTCTGTCTTTAAATGTTGTCAGAACAAAACTCAAATATCAATCCACACCCAGTTAGCCAAATATTCCTCTTCCCATATATGTTGGAGAGACTCTGGAGTATGTTGAGCGCTTCCCATACCTTGGCAGCTACCTCTCTCTAAAGGTCACCATCGGCGATGAGATGCAACACCAGATCAGCTGTGCCAGCTCAGCCTCCTACAAACTATAGCAGTGAGCGTTTAGCAACAAAGACCTCCGCAAGTCAACCAAAGTCCTGGTGTACAGAACAGTTGTCAGCACCACACTCCTGTACTGCAGCAAGACCTAGACTACATATCAGTGACACAGAAGGATGCTAGAGAAATTCCATCAGTAACAGCTCCAATGCATCCTCTGGATTCAATGGGAGGACTGTTGAACAAATGTTAGTGTCCTTCTTGAAGCCAGCTCCACAAACGTGCAGGCAATACTCCTGCAAAATCAACAATGTGTCCAGATAACAAAAAGCATCTCCGAACTAGGTCCTGTTCTCTCAACCCTCAAATGGTCAGCATCCTATGGGCTGAGAGAGAACATGCTACAAAGGCTTTCTGAAGCTCTCCTTGAAGCGCGGCAGCATGGACATTAATAACTGGGAGAAGCTTGCTACAAATCATTCAAAATGGTGACAACTTGTCAATCAAGCTGCATTGCCCTTTGTGTCCAAATGCCTTAACGATGAGGCAGAGCAGCAGCAGAAAAGGAAAGAAAAGGAATCAAATCCTGTTCTCCGGATCCCAATCCCTCATGGGACATTTTGGCTCGTGTGTCCAAAGATCTGTAGGTCGAGAATCAGCCTGTTCAGTCACATGAAGACACATGGCAGAGACTCGGGACCCTGAATAGACGTCATCCGTGAATCGAGGGGCAGCCAACAGTGATGACAGCACTGGAGCTGGATGTTTGGCCTAACTAGTCCATGCTGGTGTTTATGCTCCACCTGAGCCTTGTTTCATCTTTCCTCATCAAAATCTACCTTTGTAACCCTCTATTACTCTATCACTGTAACTCCTGGCACTGACTGGAAAGGCATCAGGAACGATTGTGCATACGCATTTGGCCCTGACTGCAGCCACCAGCGCATGTGCAACTATTCCTGATACCTTTCCTGTCGGCAGCAGGAGTTTTTGTTTAAGGAATCCCATGTTTTACTGCCATTATGTTGCAAAGTAATGGGAGAGTTTTGATCTTTCCTGGTTCTCAGACCTCTGAACGCCCTCGCAAATAAACGTAGACCGGAATTTTCCAGCCATGCCGTGAAGGGACTGCTGCGGGGGCTGCAGCGGGCCAACCAAAATTCCATTGAATTTTGGCAGGAAAATCCCACCTGTAGCCTTATTAGTGAACAAGTTGGACAAGTGCAGGAAACTTCTACACAGCTTCGCTAGCTAAGTTGCTAGTTAATGGGACTCGTAATCACAGGTTTATTGTTTCAAACCCGACATGGGTCTTGATTTTTTTTCCTCTAAAATGTTTTAAGAAATTTTTAGTTTTGTTGAATTTTAACTGCTTGTTGGGTCACTTCCAAGCATCTTGTATTCACTACTGGATAACTATTTGAAAAACAGTTTTGCTTTATTTAATCATTTGCAAACATTTGTCTTAAATAAAACTCCAAATATTTGTTGTGCAGGAGACATTTGTAAGACACCAACTTGCAAAAAAGAGATGCATGATCCAATGACAGAAAGCAGGGCCTTTAGTGATTTATGTTGCTATGATCTCGGTCAAGACTCTTAACTATTTTTAAAGTAGATAAAATTCAAAATCCCAGTTATTTGCTAAAGGAATGAAGCCAAAAGATTTAAAGGTTTAAAACAGAATAATTTTTACCATACAAGAGTCAGCAAAGCAAACACTAAATACTATCCATCCTACATTCTAACACCCAGAATTAACACTTTACCAAATGCATTTTGTAAGTTCATGTACAAATCAACAGCATTAGTATCACCAACCTTCTCTGTTACCTTATCAAAAAGTGCAAGCAAATTAGTTAAATATGATTTTACTTTAAAAAATCTGTGTTGACTTTCCTTAATTAACCTGCAAATGCCCAAGTGACTATTCATTTGCAGTTGCTAGTTAATGGGACTCGTAATCACAGGTTTGTTTCATGCCCCGCAAGGGTGATGCTTTATTTCTTAAATATTTCAAGAATTTTTTGTTAAATTTTAACTGCTTGTTAAGGCATCTTGTATTCACTACTGAATTATTGCTACTAGAAGCTTCCTCACCATCGATATCCTCCAGCAAGACCTGGACAATATCCAGGCTTCAGCTGACAAGTGGCAAGTAACATTCGCGCCAGGCAATGACCATCTCCAATAAGAGGGAATCTAACCATCACCCTTTGACATTCAATGGCATTACCATCGCTGAATCCCCCACTAACAAGCCATGATACAGAGCAACCCCAACTGTCTAGCCAGTAAAGCAACAAAGGAGCAGAGAGACTGCATGCCAAGGAAGGCAATATCCAAACCAGCCACAAAAGGGTGGTAGACCATATCAGTGCCACATGACCTCACCGGTGAGAGCAATGTCCAGCAATAGATTGCAGTGGTTCAAGAAGACAGCTCACCACCACCTTCCCAAGGGTAACTAGGGATAGGCAATAAATGCTGGCCCAGCCAGCGAAGCCCACATACCGTGAATTAATTTTTTAAAAACTCAGTACAATGTTTCAACTATAACCACCTGGGACTCTTCGGAAAGCTATGCTAAGCTAAGACACCGAGATGGTAGAGGGTCCCAAGATAATCCATGGAATTGAAGTATTTGATGAATTGAGGTATGTGATGAACAGAAAAAGGAAAAGAAAAGAACAAAATCCCAAAAACCAGGGAGTGGGATAGAAATAGGTCCCAAGAAGACAACTGAGTAAAGGAACAAGGACAGGAATTGGCAACAGGTCCTGTAATGTGAGGTTAAGAGTAAGGAGCAGAAGAAAAGGCTCTGAATTAAAGAGACAGAGATTCAGGGAGCAGACTTAAAGCAAAGTGGACTTGAGAGAAGCCAGAAGATTCGAGGACACAGCTGAAGGTCCGTGACTCCTTACTGTAGGCTTTTTAGCAGTGGTGTCCTGCATGGCACACCTGAATATCTGAGTGTGCGTGAATCCTGAAAGCACATAGAGATCTAGGAAAAGGAACATTGGAAAGAGAGTTCAAAACCCTAGAGGTGGATTCTTGTTGAAGATGTCCGAGTGAAAGCATAATTTGGAAGTGAATTTTAAGGCGAGTTCTTTGAGTGTGAAGATTGGAAATCCTCGTGACAATAACAGGAGTCAGGGAAACCGGTTGGCTCATGGTGTGACAAGTGTCTGGGGAGTTCATGAGAAATCCATCACACCTGCTTTGGATGGCATCTGTCATTTGGTTTTAGAGTGTGGTGTGTCTGACCACAGTTTGCCTATTAATTTACATGGACTGTGAACATTGGAATATAAGATGGATTTTGTAATTTGTGCTAAATTTGTGAATTTGTAAATACCTGTAAAGGTGTAGTTGGGGTGAAGTTGTAGTGTCATATAGTTCATCTTTCCTTAATTGATAAATGTTTTATTCTGTTGTTAAAAGTTCAGCAGCAGACTCCTGTGACTCTGTTCAGTAGCTGCCCTACACATTTCTGAAAAAAATAGTACAAGTTAGGATCTATCAAGCCAAGTTTCACCCTGGGATCTGGCTTGAACAGTAGTAGCATCAGCTGGGATCACATGTACCTCACCAACTTCGAATTGGACACAGGAGCCAATGTTATAGTCCTCTCAGATAAGGAGCCATTGCTGAAAGACCTTTGGCTACGGGCGACAGACACGCCATTCTACAGGCCTGGGAGGAATCTGACTTCTGGTTAAAGGGATGATCCTTTTTTTTTATTCATTCATGGGATGTGGGCATTGCTGGCTAGACCAGCATTCATTACCCATCCCTAATTGCCTTAGTTCAGAGGGCATTTAAGAGTCAACCACATTGCTGTGGGTGTGGAGTTACATTAGGCCAGACCAGGTAAGGATAGCAGATTTCCATCCGTAAAGGGCATTAGTGAACGAGATGGGTTTTTATGACAATCATTTCATAGTCATCAGCAGGCTTTTAATTCCAGATTTTTATTGAATTCAAATTTCACCATCTGCCGTGATGGGATTCAAACCCAGGTCCCTGATGGGATTCAAACCAGGTCCCCAAAGCATTACCCTGGGTCTGTGGATTACTAGTCCAGCGATAATACCACTAAGCTAGTGACAATACCACAATGCCATCACCTCCATTTCAATCACTAAGATATGGCAACAAGCAGATATTCAAAGTCATATATGTCATCCAAAACCAATCCCTTTCTTTCTGAGCAGAGATGCCTGTGTTGTCCTTAACCTTTTTAAAAAGCAGAAGATGTCAAGACAACCTTTGTAGTCAACTACACAAGTTCCCAAGAGGCCCAGCAGTGAAGAGACCCACGACTGGAACTTCAGCTCTGAAATGTCTTCACTCTTTGCAGAACCGGTTTGTCTAATTTCTTTGCAGGCAGCAGAAGCTCCTCTTTGGTCAGATAATCATCACTGTATCTTGAGTAGAGGACAAACAGGAAAATGACCAGCAACAGAAGAATGAACCACAACCCCAGGCTCCAATGGTTGCTGTCACATTACCTGTAAACACCACAGCACAGACACTGCAACCTCCAGCCAACGCGTAAAGCCGAAAGACAATGCTGAAACAAGGGACTAATGATCATCAACCCACTAGAGCACACCTCAGTGAGCCACGGAGACACACCACAGAAGACATGTCACAATAAAAGACAAAATGCAAAATGAACCCACTGACAAGGGATAACCTGACAGGGAGAGACATCTTCAACTCCAACAAAGATCATGACAGAAAAAGAAAAACTGTGCCATGAATGGATGGAGTGAACACTCTCTCTGGGAAGAATGGGATAAGTCAGTTGACTTGTTACCAAGAAGACAACCATGTGCCATAACCACAGACTACAACTCAAACTCTGAATCAACAAATTAACAGAGCCTACCACTACTCCGAATGTGACCAGAACAAGTTCTGGAAGAATTGTCAAGCCTCCACACTGTCTAAATTTATAAAGCCAAGGTATTAAGCTGGGCGTGGGGGGAAGAAAGGTAATTGGCATAGCAAGGGTCCATCTGGGACTGGAAAAGAGTACTGCGCACAATGTGTTGTAAAGAGACACATGTCCTGAGACTAGAGTCAGCTGTGTACTGGATAGATACCTGTGTAAAAGCAAGCATGGAGTTATCTCATAGCTTGGCCTATACTCTGTATATATTTACTTAGCGATGTGCTATCAATAACCATTTAATGTTCAACTATACGAGGCTGAGAACATCTTTGTGAGACCTACTGAACACATAACATACAACATGGGGGTGGCAATAGTGTAATGGTATTGTCACTGGAATACTAATCCAGAGATCCAGGGTAATGCTCTGGGGACCTGGGTTCACATCCCGCCATGGTGAAATTTGAATTCAATAAAAATCTGGAATTAAAAGTCTAGTGATGACTATGGAACTATTGTTTGTAAAAACCCATCTGGTCTGATGTCCTTTAACTTCCTCCCTTTAGGAAGGAAATCCGCTGTCCTTACCTGGTCTGGCCTACATGTAACTCTTAACTGCCCTCTGAAATGACCTAACAAGCCACTCATACTCGGTTGATCAAACCACCACAAAGTTACAAAAAAGGAAAGAAACTGGATGGACCTCCTGGTGTCGAAATAAGCACCCGAAATGACAAAGTCCTCCTTACGAACATCTGGGAGGGCTTGTGCCAAAATTGGGAGAGCTGTCTCACAGATTAGTCAAGCAACAGCCTGACATAGTCATCCTCATGAAATTGTATCTTACAACACCATCACCTAGTGTTGTGAGGTGTTGTCACCACAACTTGGGTGTGGCCTGTCCCACCAGAAGGACAGACCCAGCAGAGCTGGCAGCACAGTGGTACACAGTCGGGAGGGAGTTGCCCTGGGAGTACTCAACATCGGACCTGAACCCCATGAAGTCTCATAGCACCAGGTCAAACATGGGCAAGAAAACCTCTTGCTGGTGAATCAGTGCTCCTCCATGTTGAACACCACTTGGAGGAAGCACTGAGGGTGGTAAGGGCACAGAATGTACACTGGATGACCTCATCCACACCAACCTTCCTGCAGATGCATCTGTCCATGACAGTATCGGTAGGAGTGACCACAGCACAGTCATTGTGGAGGCGAAGTTCTGCCTTCAACTTGAAGATACTGTCCATTGTGTTGTGTGGCACTACCACTGCGCTAAGTGGGATACATTTTGAACAGTTCTAGCAACTCAAGGCATCCATGAGGTGCTGTGGACCATCAGCAGCAGCAGGATTGTACTCGAACACAATCTGTAACCCCATGGCCCAGCATATCCTCCACTTTACCATTACCATCAAGCCAGGGCATCAACCCTGGTTCAACGAAGAGTGCAAGAGAGCATGCCAGGACCAGCACCAGGCATACCTAAAAATGAGATGTCAACCTGGTGAAGCTATAACACAGGATTACTTGTGTGCCAAACAGCATAAACAGCAAGTAATAGGCAGAGCTAAGCAATCCCACAACCAACAGATCAGATCTAAGCTCTGCAGTCCTACCACATCCAGTCATGAATGCTGGTGGACAATCGAACAACTCATTGGAGGAGCAGGCTCCACAAATATCCCCATCCTCAATGATGGGAGAGCCCAGCACATCAGTGCAAAAGGTAAGGCTGAAGGATTTGCTACAATCTTCAGCTAGAAGTGCCAAGTGGATGATCCATCCTGGCCTCCTCTGGAGGTCCCCAGCATCACAGTTGCCAGTCTTCAGCCAATTCAATTCACTCCATGTGATATCAAGAAACAGATGAAGGCACTGAATATTGCAAAGGCTATGGGCCCTAAGAATATTCCAGCAATAGTACTGAAGATTTTCACTCCAGAACTTGTCATGCCCCTATCCAAGCTGTTCCAGTACAGCTACAACACTGGCATCTACCTGGCTATGTGGAAACTTGCCCAGTATGTCCTTTACACAAAAGGCAGGACACATCCAACCCAGCCAATTACAGCCCCATCAGTTTACTCTCAATCATCATTAAAATAAAGGAAGGGGTCATCAATAGTGCTATCAAATGGCACTTGCTTAGCAACAACCTGCTCATTGACACCCAGCAATGAACCCGTTGGGTTCCAGCAGGGTGCCTCAGCTCCTGACCTCATTACAGCCTTGGTTCAAACTGGACAAAAGAGCTGAACTCCATAGGTGAGGTGAGAGTGACTGCCCTTGACATCAAGTCCATATTTGACCTATTGTGACATGAAGGAGCCCTAACAAAACTGGAGTCAATGGGAATCAGGAGGAAAACGCTCCATTGGTTGGAGTCACACCTAGCAGGTCAGTCATTTCAGCTCCAGGACATCACTGGATGTCCATATCCTACGCCCAACCATCTTCAGTTGCTTCACCAGTGACCTTCCTTCCAACATAAGGTTAGAAGTGGGGATGTTTGCTGATGATTCCACAATGTTCAGTACCAATGCTCAGACACTGAAGCAGTCCATGTCCAAATGCAGCAAGACCTGGACAATATCCAGGCTTGGGCTGACAAGTGGCAAGTAACATTCACACCACACAAGTGTCAGGCAATGACCATATCCAACAAGAGAGAATCCAACCATCACCTCTTGTTGTTCAATGGTATTACCATCATTGAATTTTCCAATATCAACATCCTGTAAGTTACCAGAAACTGAACTGGATTAGCCAGATAAATACTGTGTCTACACGAGCAGTTCAGATGCTAGGAATCCTGAGATGAGTAACTCACCTCCTGACTCCCCAAAGCCTGTCCAGCATCTACAAGGCACAAGTCAAGAGTGTGGTGGAATACTCCCCAGTTGCCTGGATGAATGCAGCTCTCGCAATACTCATTCACTCCCTCCACCACCGATGCACAATGGCAGCAGTGTATACCATCTACAAGATGCACTGCAAGAATTCACCAAGGCTCCTTAGGTAGCACCTTCCAAACCAACGACCACTACCATCTAGAAGGACAAGTCACTCACCATTCTGGCTTGGAAATATATATCCGTTCCTTCACTGTCGCTGGGTCAAGATCCTGGACCTCCCTTCCTAACAGCACTGTGCGTGTACCTACACCACATGGACTGCAGCAGCTCAAGAAGGCAGCTCACTGTCACCTTCCCAAGGGCAATTAGGGATGGGCAATAAATGTAGGCCTAGCCAGCGAAGACCACATCCCGTGAATGGCTAAAAAAAAATACCAAAGGTTCCTCCTCAGGAATGCAATGCCTTCTTTCTTGATGGTCTAGAAACATAGTGTTCTAGAAAATTCTCCTGGGCACAGGAACTCTTGCTCCTCTCCACCCTTTACAATACTTCTATCCAGGTCCATATTTGACTAATTAATGCCCCATATTAAACTGCTCTATAATTCTTGTAATACTTGGTAATTTCCTGGCAAACATGTTCCATGAAATCTTTCCAACTTGCCCGTGGCCTGTACATTACATTGAGAAAAGTAATTGCACCTTTTTTGTTTCTTCCTCTCACCAAATGCATTCTGTTCTTGACCCGAATGGGACATCCTCTCTCTCCAGCGATGCAATGTTCTCCTTAATCAGTGTTGCCGCCCGTCCCCCTTTCCTTCCTTTCCTACCTTCCCTTATATCCAGAAATATTTAGTATCTGGTCCCGCCTTGCTTTGAGCTGGGTCTCTGCTATTGCCTAAAACATATTTCCACATGGTAATTTGTGTCTGCAACTCACCAATCTTATTTATTACACTCCATACATTCACATACATGCATTGCAACCCTAATTTAGAGTTTATTACTTTCCCTTACATTGAACCTGCCTAATACTTTACTATTTCCTACTCTAGTACTACCTGTCTATCCAAATATTATTTTCACCTTGGTACCTCTCTTGTATTATCTTCTGGTTCTCACACCCTTGTCAAGTTAGCTTAAACCCTCCCCAGTAACACTACCAAATCGCCTCATAAGGAAATTGTCCCAGCTCTGTATAGGTACAACCCATCTGGGAGGTCCCCATCTCCCTCAGACCTGATCCCAATGACCCAAGAACCTAAATCTCTCCCTCTTGCAGCATCTTTCCAGCCACTTATTCATCTGCTCTATCCTCCTGTTTCTATATTCACTTGTGCATGATACTGAGAGTAGTCCGGAGATTACTACTTTTGAGGTCCTGCTTGCTCATTTGCTCCCTAGCTCCCTAATTTCTGACTGTAGGACCACATTCTCTTTTTACCTACTAATTGGTACCAATGTGGACCATGACTCCTGACTGTTCAGTGTCCTCCCGCAGGGTTATCTGCAGCCATTCAGTGATATCCTTGATCTTGGCAGCAGTGAGAAACATAGCCTCCTGGACACTACCTGATCATATGGTTATCCATGACACAGGAAATTTCCCAGAGTTGCCATGTGGATCAGGATGTGCACTCCAGGGGTCAGAGCTGTCTTGCCATTCTTCTATCTATTAGATAATAAAACTTCCTATTAAAAAAACAGATTCAACCGGCTACTCACTTCTCTTCTTTTGTTATCACTTATATTTAGGGAGGTTAATTGAAGTGATTTTTTTAAACCATTATTATGTATAAAAAAAGATTTTTTAAATTTCCAGCTCCTTAGAACAACTTCCTAACTTTGCAGAAAGGAAAATAAGACTACAATTCTCACCAGCCAATCAATTTACATCCTTCCTGTGATGTCATGGTTTGATTTCTTTTGCTCTGACTTACTTCATTGATCCTGACCTCCTACACACTCCTCCCGGTCTGTTTCACAGCGATTCTGACCCCCCTACACACTCCTCCTGGTCTGCTTCACAGTAATCCTGACCTCCTACACACTCCTCCCGGTCTGCTTCACAGCGATTCTGACCCCCCTACACACTCCTCCTGGTCTGCTTCACAGTAATCCTGACCTCCTACACACTCCTCCTGGTCTGCTTCCCAGTAATCCTGACCTCCTACACGCTCCTCCTGGTCTGCTTCACAGTAATCCTGACTTCCTACACACTCCTCCTAGTTCGCTTCGCAGTAATCCTGACCTCCTACACACTCCTTCCAGTTTGCTTCACAGTGATCCTGACCTCCTACACACTCCTCCTGGTCTGCTTCACAATGATCCTGACCTGCTGTGCACTCCTCCTGGTCTGCTTCACAGTGATCCTGACCTGCTGTGCACTCCTCCCAGTCTGCTTCACAGTGATCTTGAGCTGTTGCACACTCCTCCTGGTCTAATGTCCATCTGGAATTTGTTGCAGCCCCCTCAATATTAACTATACCCCAAATTAGGTGTAATGTGCAAATTTAAAAATTGTGTTTTTGATTCCAAAGTCCAAATAATTAATGTAAATTGTGAACAGCAGTGGCCCCAGTGCTGATCCTTGCAGAACACCATTCCCTACCTTCCGCCACTCTGAATAACAACCTTTACTCCCACTCTCTGCTTTCTGTCTTGAAGTCAGCTCACAATCCATTCTGCCACTTGTTCACTGATTGCACATTCTCTAACCTAATTCATTAGCCTATTATTGGGCACCTTATCAAAGGCCTTTTTAAAAACCAGATAAATTATATCTGCAATGGACTCTCAAATAGAGGAATTGTTTGAGTTGGAACTTGATATGCCCTTCTTCCATTTCGTGGGTGGAAACACTGCAGAGGTTGGTCCCACTGTTAAATTTGTAGGGCCCATACTTTTGGATGCTTAAAAATGGATTTGTTCTCTAGCTAATGTAAACTAGGGGCCTACCATTGTTAGGAAGCCTTTTATCACGTTTTTAGCAATGTGTGCATCAGGTGTGGTCAATGACAGGTAACTTTTTTTTGTAGCTGATGCTGATGTCTTACACCTGCGGCTTACCTGAAGGCCTCTGTCAGTGAGTCAGGTGAGCCCCCTGTGGAGATCTGGCCAGTGCTGCCAACTTGCATCGAATATACTGTCCAGATCCTTGGGCCTTTTGGTTTGAGAATGCATGAGTGGTTCAGCATTGACCCTGGACCTGAAAACCCAGAGCAAAATCTACCCCTTTAAATCCAATCAATAGTTTCCAGTCTGAACCAATGTGACTAAACAAACTAAGAAGTAACCAATATCCATGTATGTTGATAGCTAAATATATAATCTCATGCCAGTTTCTACAAATGCACTCACAATGGCAGGAATACTTGCTCAAATGTTCTCAACAAAATTAATCACCCAATTTCAGTGACTTGTTCGTTGTGCAAAATGAAAGAGATTTTTTTTTGACCCATGCACTTCTGAGACTTGTTAGTACAGCCCAGATACTTACCTATGAAGAAGTATAAAACATGCATCTCTATCTTTATTTCTTTGATGTAGATTAAAGAATTGAACCAGGAATAAACAAAGCAGAAACTGTAGGAGCAAGAACAGAGCTACAAGTAAAATATGACTGGTAAGCATAGCATTGGAAAAACAGAATTACCTGGAAAAACTCAGCAGGTCTGGCAGCATCGGCGGAGAAGAAAAGAGTTGACGTTTCGAGTCCTCATGACCCTTCGACAGAACTTGAGTTCGAGTCCAAGAAAGAGTTGAAATATAAGCTGGTTTAAGGTGTGTGTGTGGGGGGGCGGAGAGATCAACGAAGGTGAGCAAGACAACAGAGAGATACGGAAATCTTGTCGCAGAGAGGAACAGAACTTCTTCAAGGATGTAGGCATTTCTTGAAGAGCAGTGGCAGTCAATTAAACACAGAGATAAAAACAAAAAAACTGCGGATGCTGGAAATCCAAAACAAAAACAGAATTACCTGCAAAAACTCAGCAGGTCTGGCAGCATCGGCGGAGAAGAAAAGAGTTGACGTTTCGAGTCCTCATGACCCTTCGACAGAACTTGAGTTCGAGTCCAGGAAAGAGTTGAAATATAAGCTGGTTTAAGGTGTGTGTGTGGGGGGTGGAGAGATCAACGAAGGTGAGCAAGATAGCATTGGGTTTGAGTGCAAGCGTGCTGTATTGCACGCACTCAACTATGTCCCTAAAAGCAAGCACCAATGTTCTTAAGAACTGTGTTACTGTGTTCCACTGTGTTAAGGTTATTGTTGGCATTTAAAAATAAACGGTTGAACTTTTACAAGCATTCCTCCTCTCTGTTCAAGCAGCTTAAAAATAAAGGGCAGTGTGTGGTTGTTGTGAAAGCTGTGTAGAGTGGGAAGGTTACAGTTTGTAAACTGGGCAAGGAAAAGCAGACAGAATCATTGGCATTTCCCTGTAAGCAGAAGTGTGATAAAAAAGGAATGTTTTCTTGGTTGACGTTGCAGTTGACCAATGGGGCTATCGGTGGAGCTATGAGCTCTAATGTCTAGACATCATCCACAAAAAACAAGTCTGGCAGGAAATAGGTTTTGACAGCTACCTGCACCTGTTCAGATATTCCAGATCCGGATATTCAACAAGATGGCAGCTCAGGAGGAAACACCCAAGGTGCAGAAGAGGTATCCGCATCAAATAAGCAAAGACACAACGTCTTTCTGCTACTTCTTCTTAGGAAGTCCCTCGGGATCAAGGGTGACTTACTCCTACTCCAGTTTGATGGGTTTTGAGGTGGCTGGTAAGTCCAATGTGCAATCTGTGGACTCTGGCACATGTAGGGCAGGTAGTGCTTGAAGGGTTGAGTAGATGGGTTGTTTTGAGATTTCTGCACTCCATCCAGTGCCACAACTTCACCCCTGCAAGTTACCGATGAAGTCCTTCAACGTGTCCGGTGCCTTCCCGAATGAGCTTTCTCCATCTTGGACAGTCACAGGCCAAGGTCTCCCATGAGTCAACAGGGATGCCTGGCCTCTTCAGGGATGCTGTGACGACATCGCTAAAGCTGTCTTTCTGGGAGTCTCCTGCTGTGACCGAGTTCAGAGCAGAGCAGTTGCTTCAGGAGTCTGGTGTCAGGCAAACAAAATGACAGGTCCCACCCCGCGGAGCTGGTTTGGAGTCACTGGTTGGCTCTGGAGAAGAGCCTTTTTCTTGAACTGAAGTCCATGTGGTGAAGATTCTCCCACAGTGCTACTAGGGAGAGATTCTGAGCTAGTGACGATGAAGGAGCAGTGATAAATGTGCAAGTGGGCGTGACTTGGAGGGCAAGTTAAAGGCGATGATGTTTCATGTGCCTACTGCTCTTGTTTTACAAAGTGAGAGAGCTTATACTGTTGAAAAAACCTTGGCAAGTTGCTGCACTGTATCCTGAGATCTTCCACATTGTAAACTGCAGAGTGACCATACTTCATAGGATTTAATTAGCGAGTTGGGTGAGTCAAAGAACACAGATGAGGAGGAACAAGCCTGATGTGAGGGAAGAACAGACAGCTGCTGCATAGCAGGACAGCTCGGTTCCTTCTCACACAGAACAGTAGCTTTCTATTTGCACAGGAGTCAGTTGAGTCCGCTCACAATTTTCAGCACTACACTCAGCAGGAAGGAAACATCTGAGTTCAGCAAAACCTAAAATTGCTGCAGCAACTCTGCAATTGTCCCTGTAGTGAGCAATTACCTCAATAGCAATTTTTATTTTCATTTGTTTGTAATGAATTTAATCCTGTTTTGAAATAGTGTCAAATTTAAATGTTATGATCCGTAGCTCGATATATTCATGGTACAGCAAATTGTGACATGAGATCATGTTCCTCTGTTGTGCTTTGCAGTAAAGGGGTCAGAATTTAACTTCACACCACAAACAACTTGAGACTATTTATCCTGGGGTAACCTTTGTCCTGTTACCTTTTACTTCAATTATCTTTGAGAGTGAATGTAAGTAGATTGAACACAGTCAGGTATTGCGTGATGTGATAGCTGTAGCAAGTAGATTGTATTAAAATAGACAGGCTATTTATCTGTAATCTCCATCTTGTTCCTTCCTAATATACATTCTGAAAGATGTGCACAATAACACACTGCAAAGTTTTTTTTGGAATCTCAGCACACATTCTAAATGGCCTGGAAGTTCTGTGAGAAGATGGTATTTAGTAGGCAGAGGTTGGAGAAATAGGTGACTAGTGCAAGCTCATGATAACTATTTGTCTCTTCTTGCTATTTCTTTTCACCCTGTTCACTTGATATCAAAGCATATACAGTGTCACACCACCCATTCCTACACTGAGATATATAGGAGGGGGAATATGGTCACCAGTGAGAGAGTTCTGACATCAGAATGCAAAACAAGACCAGGCAGTTGGAGGTGAAAGGGGATTTTATCAGGGCCACCCATTCAACACCAGGTGCTGTGGGAGCCGGTCAAGAATGGGAAGTAGATGGCAGAAAGTCCAGGCACCTGAGAAGCAGAAGTCGTATTTGAAGGGGAGGTAGCATCCTGCTGTAAGGTAGCACAAGCAGGGCAGACTGAAAGGGGAGGCCAGACAAGAGTGGCGGTAGTACAAAGGCAGCCGAGAGGACATGAGACCCATTGTAACTTGCAGTGCTCATCTTTTAAGGCCTCTCACTACCCTTGCTCTGCATGCATTAAGTGCACTTTGTGTTTGCCAAGTTTGTGCCGCCTCTAACTTGTCACTCCTGCACTTTATTCACCCTCACCCTCCCTGTACTGCAGCACTGCTGTTCACAATGGTTGCCAACTGTAACCAGTACTGACCGGCCAGTGATCTCCCATCCCCTTATCATTGGTGAGGCCCTGAAGCCCCGTTCTTCACTTTCATCCATGGAAAAACCTGAAAACCTCTGGATAATACCCATTAATTGGCCCTGTAACAGGCTCAATTGCCTTCCTGCTGCTGATGCGCAGAGTTTCTATTAAAACAAAAAAACTGCGGATGCTGGAAATCCAAAACAAAAACAGAAATACCTGGAAAAACTCAGCAGGTCTGGCAGCATCGACGGAGAAGAGCAAAGTTGACGTTTTGAGTCCTCATGACCCTTCAACAGAACTAACTACTTAGTTCTGTTGAAGGGTCATGAGGACTCGAAACGTCAACTTTGCTCTTCTCCGCCGATGCTGCCAGACCTGCTGAGTTTTTCCAGGTATTTCTGTTTTTGTTGCAGAGTTTCTATGCCTGGCCACCTTTGGGAAGCTTCAATAGTGATAGGAACACATAGGGCTTCTGTTCTGATGTGCTTCTCTGCCATCTTGTTGACCCAGTCTCCTCCCAGCCTCCCATTCTGGGTGTGAGGAAGTTTCTCCCAGCAGCCACCAGCCACCTTGTCCCAGTTGGTAAGCGCTGGTGTTTATGCTCCACACGAACTTCCCCCCGACTCAATTCATCTCACCCTATCGACATATTCTTCAATTTCTTTCTCCATCATGTGTTAATTTAGCTACCCCTTAAATACGTCTAGGGATAATTTCTCATGAATTATCTTTCGGATTTTTTAAAAGACTATCTTAACTTTATGACCAATAGTTTTGTCACAGCCATAAGTGTGAGAAAACTCTCTATTTAAGCTATCAGTACGTTTCTTAATATTAAAGTCCTCCAACAGGCCACTGCCCCACCCCCACCCCAACCCCCTCGGTCTTCTCTTTGCAAGGGAAAAGAGACCCAAACTATTCATTCTTCCCTGATAAGTATATATTCTCAGTCCTGGCATCATCCTTGTGAATCTTTTTTTTGCAACTTTCCCAGTACCTCTACATCCATGTTATAATAGACAAGCTGTATATTGTACAACAAGTGTGATCTATAAAGTTCTGTACAAGACGCCAAACAGATGAGTGCCTCATGAAAGCAGCATCTTATCACCTCCAAAATATCATCTCAGGTGTATCTGCCCTGTAATTTCAATAATGGGATAAGAAGGGTTGCATGGGTAACACACTAGGCCAGGCCTAGTGTCAGAATTTGAGGGGTTTGCCTCCTCTTTTCAGGCAGAAAAGGCTTGACAGCAAAGCTTAGTCATACATTGACTTTACTGAGGCAAAGTCAGGACAAGTTTATTAAGTTTTCAGGTAGACTCTCGCCATAATTGATGTATACAAGATCCTGAATGACCTTAACCAGGTGGACGTCAAAAGGATGTTTCCTCTTGAGGATGAGGCCAGAACTAGGGGGCGCTGTTTTAAAATTAGGGGTCGCCCTTTTAGGACAGAGATGAGGAGAATTTTTTTCTCTCAGGGGGTTGTGTGACTTTCAAACTCTCCGCCTCAGAAGGCAGTGGAGGTGGGGTCATTGAATAGTTTTAAGGCAGAGGTAGATAGATTCATGTTAGGCAAGGGAATCAAAGGTTATCAGGGGTTAGATGGGAATGTGGGAATCGAAACACAAGAAGATCAGCCATGATCTTATTGAACTGTGAAGCAGGCTCGAGGTCTACTCCTATTCCTATTCCTCATGTTCTTATGTTCTTAATAAACTCGGGGAGTGATTTACAGCTTAATAGGGATTGTACTGACTATGTTGCAAACTAGATAGTAGAACAAATGAATGATTTTTCTCACAACGTTGGTCTTCAAGCCTCTCTCTCTTTCTCTCTCTTTCTCTCTCTCTCTCTCTCTTCCCCCCTCGTCTCTTTTGTTGTTTACTTGTTTCTAGATTTCAGATGACTCCACTTGCTGAAGACATAGGAAAGGTTTATTTTATCCTGGTTCTTATCCAATGAACCTGTCCCTCACCCCAATCATCTTCAGGCCCATGTTTGAGAATACTTTCCTTGACCAACCAGATATCTTTCATGTGAATATCAAACCATTACATGTTTTTCACATCCATCTTTGTTTGAATGCCCCGTATCTCAAGGCTCCAAGGCCTTATCTCCAAGATATTCCAGTATGGTGCTTTTACATCTACAAGCAATTCCTTCAGATAGCCTCAGGACTCAGCCTTTTACTGCAATTAGCTCTTTTCTTTAAAAAAAAACTTGACATTTTTTTTCCAGGGCCCCACGACCTTGGCATCTTTTCTATCCTATGCCCTATTTCCCCACCCTACTGTTCTACAAAGAAAGATGCATAAACAAGTCAAATGTTAGTTTCTTATAATAAATTTAGATTCTCTCTATTACTAACCTAATAATCTTACAGGAGCATGGTGGAAAAGGAGAATGAAACTTGCATTTGGGAAACCAGTCTATATTCAGCCTCAGCTAATGAAACAACAACTTGTTTTTATAAAGCACCATTAATATAGCAAAATATCTCAAAGTGCTTCAGACGGACGTTTTCAATCAAAATTTGACACCAAGCCACTTATCGGGATTTTAGAACCAGTCACCAAAAGCTTAGAGATAGGCTTTAAGGAGCACCTTGAAAGAGGAGAGAGAGGTGGAGAGGTTTAGGGATGGAATTCCATAAATTAGGGTCCTGAGAGCTGATGACACACCACCAATGATTAAAACCAGGGGTATGCAAGAGCCTAGAATTGGAAGAGTGTAGAGATCTCAGTGGATCATAGGGTCGGAGGAGGTTACAGAGACAGAGAGGCCATGAAAACAAGGATGAAAATTTTAAAACTGAGATGTTGTCAAGGACCTCTACAGCTGGACCTAAGAGAAGAGTCTTCAAAAAGGTCTGCTTTTGGAGCATCAAGTATTATTGCCAAGAAACCTGAGACAAATGGTGACAACTAGTTAGATGGGCAGAGCCTATAACCTAATTGTGTCGACTACTCCCTATAGGAAGCAGGTATTCACCCTCATGATCCTGTGTAGAAGATGATGGATCCAGCTCAACATTAATGGAGTGAAATTTCTTGCAGCTCATCAGTTCAAATTTATTGTGTGCAAGAATGCATGGATGTCAATGGAGAAACGGGCTTTGTGCATTGTGGGCAGGAATCCATGTAAGTGATCACCTTTCTGTTTCAGACTTTGTGGGCAGAATTTTACCACAGTGGGATTTTACGTTCCCGCTGAAGTCAACGGGGTTTAGAATGTCTCGCCGTATTTTACAGCCTCGTCCTCACCGAAATGGGGCTGTAAAATTCTGCCCCATGTTTCAATTGCTGGAAAGTCAAAGTGAGCAAAGAGTGCAAATCTCTTGAATTGCGTCTTGAAGCAGAGTGAGGCAGCTCATTGATGTGCCTCTCAGAATGCTACAGAAGAATCAAATTAGTCTATTGCAATTTTATCTTAGCCTAGTTTAAGTACATAACTTTTAATTTAACGCATTCTGATAAATAATGTCCACACTGTTCTTTCAATTTCTTCCCATCTGCAAAACTCATTATTTTTAACAACTATATTTAATCAATTAAAATAGTCAATGAAGGAAAGGAATAGGAGACCCATTCTGCATTAGTGTAAGCAAACTGAGTTTTCAAACAAATTATTCATCCTACTATTGCAAAAGTATTTGAAAAAACACCACAAGCATGAATGCAGCACATTCTGCAGAGCAACTGATCTCATCCACACAAACTTCCGCTGTCTGATTTGTCCCAGTTTTACAGTGTTAGTTTGTCCCGATGACAGACCTACACCCTTCCTGACAAGGGCATAGTTTAATGCCATGAATCATTATTGAGAGGTGACCTGTCTTCAACAGTTCTGTTCTATCACCAGCCACTGTGAAGTCTGTAGGAATAATCTGGGTTGACTTGCTCTCTGGTTCCTTATCTCTGGGTCCGTAATAACCCAACTAAAAACAGGGATGCTTATTAGAGTAATTGGACACCTGTCCTATCACCCAATGATGCACTCAGTGCGTTAAAACATTGTGCCTCCAGCAACCTAACACTAAAAACAGGGATTTGGCTGCCTATTCAAGTTTTAAAGAAATGATTCTTGGCAAGGAAATAGGCTCAGCAATGCTTCATTTTGCATTTTGCTTAATTGCCTGACAAAGCTCAGCACATAACTTGGAGTATATTGCATATTCGAGACAGACACAATCCTATACATATTTTTTTTTTAAAGCTGACCTGATTGACCATATGACAATTGATTCATTCAATATAACCTCACAACAAGCAGAACTTTTTACCAAAATAAGAGAGCTTTCACATTAGAACATACACAAAACAGATCTGATAAACTAACAAGATGCCACGTTATGCACTCTGTCGATTTTACAGCTTTTTTAAATAAAGCCTAAGATGCCTTCAGAAAGGTAAATTACATTTTCCCTTCATGTGTCTCTGATGCTTAGCCAGATGGTCACATCAGGACTGAACTACATCATTCCTGCTTCCCATTACTGGTACATAGTGACAAAAATTCTGATTCACATCTTACATGCTATTCAAAAGCTTTACAGACTGATAATATCACCCACTGTAAGGTAATACAAACTGCACCCGTCTGTGAATTGGACAAGCTTCCGGCAACTGACAGAGAAACACAGAAATAATGCAAGAGAAGGCACTGTTACAGTATTTGCTGTCCCTAAGTACACAGAGCATTAAGAAATCGGAGGCCAGACAGAGACAGAATACTGTACCCTCAACTGAGAACAGCTCGATTCGTATCACATTGCCAATTTAATGAGGAGAGCTTAAATTCAATGTGAAAGTCTTATTTAAAATCAACATCAGACAAATAGCTCCTGGATAACCTTGAACAGTTTCCTATTTGAGTTTAAAAGCTCAGGCTGATCAGCCCAGCAATTAGCACGTAACATCAAAGACACACATTGACTGAATGAAACATACCTGCTATTTCAGGTCACACCTTCCTATTAATCTCTGGACCATGCAGCAAACATCTCCCTTCATTCACAGAAGCATATCAAATACAGACAGGTACAAACCACTGGCTTACTGCAAGAGAAGAGCTATTCTCAGAAATGATTGCATTCCTCACTCGAATATCCCACAATTACCTTCAGATCAATACTGCTCTTTGGGAGCTGCTTGACAACATCTTATGGAGTCTACTCAAGCAGCCAATTGGTGTCAAGGATTCCCCAGATGCATTCCCCAGGGACACTGGTGATATACAATCTGTGAAAGTGGTTTGCCCAGCACTGAAGCTTACTTTACACACACGAACACAATGCTGCTTCACACCACGAGTGCTGACAAAACCGATGCAGTGAAATGTGATCCACCTACTGCTCCCTGTATTTCCCCTGAGACAGCATAGCAAATTAAACTAAATTATCCTTTGCTTTATTTTGAGTTAATACGTGCAAAATTGACATGATGTAAGGTGCATTTTCCCTTCCCAAGATGTAACGCTTTTCTTTCCGAATGATACATACATATATACTGAGCAGTAAATTGATGCTACATAAAGAACTTGCTTGCCTGAAGATTGTATTGATTTTTTTTACCAGCTTAAGAATTTGCATGGAAATATCATTGCATATGTGCAATAACAATGTATTCAATGTATTAATATATCAATTTCATTTTGTCACATTCAGTCCATAAGTCACACAATGTTGCAATGAATGTCTTATAAAGTAAGCAATAAAAATGGAGAATGCTGAAAATACTCAGCAGATCAGGCAGAACCTGTGGGGAGAAACAGAGTTAACATTTCAGGTCAGTGAACTTTCGTCAGAATTGTTTGAATTCTGATGAAAGAGTTCTGATGAAAAGCCATTGTCCTGAAATTTTAACCCTGTTTCTCTCTTCACAGATGCTGCCTGACCTGCTGAGGACTTGCTGCATGATTTTTTTTTTATATTTCAGATTTCCAACATCTCCAATGTTGTTCTTTTGTATTTCCTGTGGGTTAAGATTTTTACATCAATAAAAATGATGGATTTGGTAGAACACTTACATTTACAAAAGCCCCTCTGTAACCAGAAGAGAATGCAATAAATGAGATAGGCACTAAAACTATATATCTTACAAATATGTATGTTTTCTTTCCTCAAATTGGACATGAACATCCTTTAAAAGGATAGTGCCATGTGAACAATGTAGTTCACTCTCCCCTAAAACCCTGCTGTCCTTAATGTGTATTAACACACAAACTGATCTTTTCAACGTGAAACAACGATGGCTGGGGCAGTGCTGATCAAATCCAACTGATATGGTTTTTCTTAATGAATCCATAAAGGAATTGGATATAAGGCCAGAAAATTGAAGTTCAAATTCTCGAACTCATGTTCCCTTTGAATGCAACACCCTGTTGGCAGTCCAAGACCACAGAGCTCACTTTCCTAACAATTCCTGTGGCACAGAGAATCCCCATGCAGCTGCACCAAGGAACACCCAGAAAAGCATAAGTGGCGAGAATAACCCACTCTGCTAGCTCCTTGCATGGGGAATCACCCAGTCTCTGAATG
Organism: Carcharodon carcharias; assembly: GCF_017639515.1. Taxonomy (NCBI): domain Eukaryota; kingdom Metazoa; phylum Chordata; class Chondrichthyes; order Lamniformes; family Lamnidae; genus Carcharodon; species Carcharodon carcharias. The sequence continues at coordinate 219,932,053 of NC_054469.1, forward strand.
TTATGGAAGGATGCCTGGAAATCTTCCCATCCCCCCCACCGTCCCCACCACTGCAACCCACCCCCTCCCCCACCCACCACCACTTCATCTCCCCACCCCCCACCCACCTCCACCCCACCACCACACCCCGCCCCCCCCACCCCCTCCATCCACCCTAGAAAGTTCAAAACCCGTTTGTTTATTAGGAAGAGCTACCATCACACATCACCACCTAGTCCCAACTTATAAAGGTATTCAAGATGACTGGAGATGCTGACTGTGAAGTTACACATCCGTTCTTGTTGCCTCTCATTGAAGTTCTGGCAATTTTTTGGGAAGGAATCTGCAGATCTCCGATTGGAGGTTCCAATGGAAATTCAGGAGAACTTCAACAGGAGTTCAGAACGGGTAAAATTAAGAAAATAAAAGATTTGGGAGAAGGGTTTGCGAGGTTGAATTCACATAACTCAAATGGTTTGTAATTTTAAATGGGAGCATATGGTAAATATATTGTTGCCAATGCAAAGAGGAATATAGTAAATGTCGAAGGAGGGTTTAAAAATAAGAGATTAGAAGATATAACAGTTATGTGGTTTATAAGATTGTTATGTTTTGAGGGTGTGTCTTTTATTTAAGACAGAAAAAGTCTGCCTGACAGCAAGCTTTTATTATTGGTGATTAAAAGGAGCACATATCATTTTACTGGAAAGAAGATGCAAGGCGTTTATACATGCAGCCAATGACAGCATCCTGTGTGCTAACAGTAGATAGACTGTGAATCACCAAAGTCCCAGAAAATTGTTGAGAATGTTGGGTTCTAAACAGTTGTGTTTTAACCTGTCCATTTAATTCCAGGACAAAAGAGAGTTGGGGTCTCTGGTCAGACCACATTTAGAATATTATGAGCAACTTTGGGCCCTGTATTTCAGGAAGGATGTGCTGGCCCTGAGAGACCCCAGAGGAGGTTCATGAGAACGATCCCAGGAATGAAAATCTTAACATATGAGGAACGTTTGAGGACTCTGGGTCTATACTGGATGGAGTTTAGAAGGATGAGGGGGGAATCTGACTGAAACTTACAGAATACTGAAAGGCCTGGATAAAGTGGACGTAGGGAAGATGTTTCCATTAGTGGGAGAGACTAGGACCCGAGGGCACAGCCTCAGAGTAAAGGGAAGACCTTTTAGAACAGAGATGAGGAGAAACTTCTTTAGCCAGAGAGTGGTGAAGCTATGGAATTCATTGCGACAGAAAGCTGTGGAGGCCAGGTCATTGAGTGTATTTAAGACCGAGATAGATAGGTTCTTGATTGGTAAGGGGATCAAAGGTTATGGGGAGAATGGGGTTGAGAAACTTATTAGCATGATTGAATGGCAGAGCAGACTCGATGAGCTGAATGGCCTAATTTCTGCTCCTATGTCTTATGCTCTTATAGATGATCAGCATTTCTACCTGAATACAATGCCCATGTGATTTACATCACCATGGAGATGGGTTTTGAAAGAGGAAGGATCTAATATATCATTGAATGCTCACAGAAGAGGTAAGTCTGCCAGGATCCTGGAGAGGGAGAACAACTATAGGCAGCAAGACACCATGGTTCACATGCAAGAGTGCAGATGGGATCTTGCCCGCAGATTGAAAAGACTGAATTCAAGGGGAGTTAAAATGAGGCTGGAATATTCACCTCACTTGCAGTAGATGAAGAATATCTGGGGGAAAAAGCTCACTGTGAAAAGACTGTTCTGAGATAATAAAATAAAATCCCAGACTGAGATAAGAAAAGAGCAGAAGTAAACCCTTGGGAGCTAAGATCCGCCTTAGACAGGTTTTGGGAGAATTGAATGTTTACTTAAAGGACAATGTGAAGTATATCTGTGAAGTGTGATTTCAGCTGCACTAAAAGTAAAAAGGGAATATTCTAACTTGTGGTTTAAAGTAGAATGTTGCCTACAAAGACAATGATTTGTCAATAGTGCTTTTAATCTTTCGTTACAATTAGTCGCTTGCTAAACAAAACTTGAATATTGCTGTAAAGAGAGACACGTTGCTGAAGCTTTTTGAATTACATTCATCAGGACAAATGCAAGAATGCCAAATTTCAAACGATCACAGCAAATTATACCACAGGAGAAATGAGTGCTGATTGGTCGGAATGTTGACTTGACTGCCAAGGCAGAGTACAGACTGTACTCAAATAACCCACACTTGCAAAACTCAAAACAAAATGTCTAATGTCAGATGTAATTCTGCAATTGGGCAACACTTGCTGACCAATCCTGAGTCTGTGAATAGCTACACTAAAAAACAATTCAAGACAATCAGTCGAGCTCATAACGTAGCTCATTTATACTTGCTCGAAGTGATATACATTCATTTGCAGGGACTAGTTCTCTGTAAATAAAAGGAACATGTTCAAGCCCTGTGCTGCTTTTTAATTACCTGACAGCTTGAGGAGCCTGCAGTTTCCCATTGCTTTCACAATGGCAATACCTCAGCCAATCAACATTGACTTGCCAACCAATCAGGACACTTTTCTCCTGTGGTATAAGTTGGTGTAATCATTTGAAAATTAGCATTCTTGCATTTGTCCTGATGAGAGCAAGATGGAAATTTTGGCAACATGTCCCTCTTTAGTTACAGTATACATTTTAGAACATGAACTCTTGTGTCATCCTTTCAGCTATTAACTGGAAGTTTGAATTTCTCTTTGAAGCTTATAGGTCTCTGCAGAGATTGTAATGAAGGGCTGAAATAAAGTATGATGGCTATTGATAGAAAGAGAAATAGTAATGAATTTTACAATCACGTGAAAAGTAACAGAATAATAAAATTGAGACTATGATCACTCAAAGGCAAAGGGGATTGTAGAGAATCAAGGAATGGCAGAAATATTAAATAAATATTTTGCATCAGTTTTACAAATGATGGCAGAGGGGAGAATGTAGACACACGGAAGAAAGGTTTGGAGTAATTATTAAAGAGGACTACAGAAATTAATTTGACTTGAAATACATGATAGCAGAACTCAAGGTGAACACAATCACTAGACCTTGATGAAATCTGCTCCAGGCTGTTGAAAGAAGTCAGGGGAAAGATAACAGGCACTCTGATCACAAGTTTTTAATCTAGTTCAGATATGCAAATTGTGCTGGGGGATTGAAGAATGTTCAATGTAACAGCTTTATTCAAGAATGTGGAGAAGGATAAAGTGCAATAAACCAGTTTGTTGAACATCAGTTGCAGGCAAACACTCAGAATCCATAAGTCAAAGGAAAATTAATGAGCATTTAGAAACGCATAGGTTAATCAAGGGTAGCCAGCATTGATTTGTTAAAGGCTAATCACGTCTGACAAATTTAACAGAGATTTTTGAAGAAATGACCAATTAGATATATAAAAGGAACACTGTAGATATGATGTGAACAGATTTTTAATAAGCCCTTGATAAAGTTTGTCTGGTTTATGGTCTCTAGCTTATTAGAGACAATTTAAAAGTGCAAATTATGGATTATGAAAACTCACAAGATGTAAAAAGCTGTAAAAGCAGTAACCTTAGGTGGAAGGCAGGAGACATCAAATAACGAAAAGGATGCTGGTGCAGGACAAAAAGGTTGGTAATGGGACCAGTAAAGAAACAAAAGGTGGGTCTAGATGAGCTGTAAGTGGCCAGTGCAGGACTATTAGCAGCATGTGCTATCAGAAAAGCTGCAGACAAAGTTCATACCCTGGCCAGGCTGTCATCCTAACACAGAACAAGGAGCAACCCGCTTGCTGTGCACAGCATTGGAGCTTCCATTCTGCAGAAAACATTCACGTCATGACAAACACAAAGTATAGATCCAAAAAGGGATAGGGCATTGTAAGCATGATAACAGACCTTGAAATATTTCCACACGGTTCCATAAAGCAAACAGCACAGAACCAGACCATTTGGCCCAACTGATCCATACTGGTGTTTACACTCATTCTCCCACCCCTCCTCATACAACCTTATCAATGTATCCTTCTATTACTTTCTAGATGAGGCAAAGAGAAAGTGAGATCAAGAAAGGTAGAAAGACATTTAATACAGCGATCATTAATAAAATAAGATTATTTCGGCTGGAGCAAAGGAGGCTAAGGGCAGATAAATGTTGTAAAATAATGAAAGTTTTTGTTAGAATGAATAAAAATCCACTCATTGGAGATGCATGGAGTAGTGAGTGAGAAAATCTTTAAGCAGAGTATACTTTGCTTCTGGACTTAACATTGAGTTCAATAATTTCAGACCATAATCTGTCTCCTCCATCTTGACCCCTTTTAAAATCCATTTTCCCCAACCCCTACCCCTCACCACAGGACCGTCTGTCAATTATTCTTATGTTTTGCTTTCACAGAGCACAGACCTTTGTGTTGCTATTAACACATTCTGCTATTTTACCTTTATGCCACTATCAGCACCTTCTCTAGTCTTCAACGCTACCATTAACACTCCCTTTGTCTTGTGTGCGTGGCACCTTTGTCAATGTCTCCTTAGCTCTCATCTATCTCTGACCTTCTATCTTGCTTCACCTTTTCGACCTCCTCTTAAACAGTATGGAAACCATTACATTTCTACCTCTCTTCAGCTCTGATAAAGAATCATATGGACCAAAACGTTAACTCTGTTCCTCTCTCCACAGATGCTGCCAGACGTGCTGACTTTTTCCAGCATTTTCTGTTTTTATTTCAGATATCTGGCATCTGCAGTGTTTTACTTTTATTTATGCCTTGCCACAGGGTGTGATTGGGGGAGAATCCATTGCACTTTTAAGGGAATAATATATGTTTGAAGCAGAAGATAGAACAGGATTGTAGAGAAGCGAGCAGGGCAGTGGAATGAGTTTTGAATTGCTCCATCAAAGAACAGGCACAGTGATGGTGGGCAGTCAAGTGGCAGAGCAGATTTTCTACCCTTGGAAATTATGGCATGTAAAGGATTGGACAACATGTTCACCAGATTACCACTCACATAGCAAGTTTGGACTGAGCATCTAATCAATTCTAATGGATAACCTCATTCTGTTCCAACATTGTTTATATCTCTTTCCTTCACAGACTCGCTCTCTCTCTCCCTCTCTCTCTCTCTCTCTCCCTCTCTCTCTCTCTCTCTCTCCCCTTCCCCTCCCTCTCTATCTTTCTATTAGGCACTAGACTCAGTGGAATATGGTGAATAATAATGTTTTTCATTGCTGAAGTGAGTTCAACAAGTCAAGCAGATCTTCAGGAAGGGTTCTGATGAAGGTTCATATGGACTCGAAACGTCAACTGTATCACTCTCTGCAGATGCTGTCTGACCTGCTGAGTTTTTCCAGGTATTTTTGTTTTTGTTCTAGGTTGCCAGCATCAGCAGTATTTTGCTTTTATCTTCAGGAAGGATTGATACCTGGAACTTTGTAGTTTAGTGGCTTTGTAGCTTCACAATGAAACTGTAATAATTATATCCTTGTTCTCCAGTTATAGAACACTGGATGCAAATATATTCTATGATGGTTTGTGGGGTTTTATTTCACAGAGGCAAATCAATATCCTAAATTTTAATAGACCTACCTCCATAATACTGCAAAGGGTCAAAGATACCACATCCGTGGCAAACTAAGGAGCATAAAGATGGTATCAGCTTGAAAGAAAAGGCTTACAATGCTGTAAAGATTAGCGGTAAGCCAGAAGATTGGCAAAGTGTTAGAAACCAGCAGAGGATGACTGAAAAAAATAATGAGGTACAAATTAGAGTATGAGAGAAAACTTGTAAGAAATATAAAAACAGACAGTAAAAGCTTTGGCAATTATATAAAAACGTACATAAAAAACAAAAAGAATAGTTAAAGTGAGCACTGGTCCCTTAAGGGATGAACCTGGGGAATTAGTAATGGGAAACAAGGTTGTTGAAGCGTTGAACAGGTATTTTCTTTCTGCCTTTACTGTGGAAGATACAAAAAGCATCCCAAGAAGAGTTGAAATTCAGGAGGGAAAAGGGAGGGAGGAACTTAAAACTAATGTGATCACTAGGGAAAAGATACTAGGAAAATTAAAGGAACTAAAGGCTAACAAGTGCTTTGGACATGATGGCCTGCACCCTAGGGTTTTAAAAGAGATTGCTGCCGGGATAATGGATGGGATTTTCCGGCCCCATCACGGGCGGGATCAGCCATGGGCGAGGAGGGCTCCCAGCCAGAAGTCCATTGGCTTGTGTCGGGACCGGAAGATTCCGGCGAGTGGGCAGGTGTGGAAAATCCTGTCGAATAGCTGCATTGTTTGCAATCTTCCAAAACTGCTTAGATTCTGGAAAGGTCTCAGCTGAATGGAAAACCACAAATGTAACACCTCTATTCGAGAAAGGAGGAAGACTGGAAGCAGGAAACTAAAGGTCGGTTAGCTTAGCACCTGTCATTGGGAAAGTCCTATGATCCATTATTAAGGTAGTAGTAGCAGAACATTTAGAAAATCATAATAAAATGAGGCAGAGTCAACATGGTTTTGTGAAAGGGAAATTGTGTTTGACAAATTAATTCAATTCTTTTGAGGATGTAACAAGCAGGGTGGATAAGGGAGAACCAGTAGATGCAGTGTATGTGGATTTCCAAAAGACATTTGATAAGGTGCTACATAACAGCTTACTAAAATCAATAAGTGCTCATGGTATTGAGGGTGATGTATTAACATGGATTGAGGATTGGCTAACTAACAGGAATCAGGGAGTTGGGATGAATGGTCATTTTCAGGTAAGCAAATTGTAACCAGTAAAGTGCCACAGGGTCAGTCCTGGGCCCTCAACTGTTTATGACCTATATTAATGACTTGGATTTAGGGACTGACTGTATTGTAGCCAAATTTGCGAATGATACAAGAATAGGCAGGAAAACAGGCTGTGAGGAGGATACAAAGAGTCTGCAAAGGGATATGGATAGGTTAGGTGAATGGACAAAAAATTGGAAGATGGAGTATAAAGTGGGAAAATGTGACCTTGTCCATTTTGGCAGGAAGAACAGAGAAGCAGGATATTATTTAAATGGAAGGAGATGCAGAATGTTGTGGTAGAGAGGGATTTGGGTATCCTTTGACATGAATCACAACAAGTTAGCATGTAGGTGCAACAAGTAATTAGGAAGGCAAATGGAATGTTGGCCTGTATTGCAAGGAGGATGGAGTATAAAAGTGAGGAAATTTGCTACAACTGCACATGACTGTACGATGAGTATTGTGTACACTTTTGGTCTCCTAACTTAAGGAGGGATATGCTTGTAAGCAATTCAGAGAAGGTGAATTATCTTAGTGTTTTATCTTAGTATTTTGCTTTTATCTTAGAGAAGGTGATTCCTGGGATGAAGGGTTTGCATTATGAATAGGTTGAGCTTATACTCATTGGAGTTTAGGAGGATAAAAGGTGATCTTATTGAAACATATAAGATTCTGAGGGGGCTTGACAGGATGGATGTTGAGAGGATTCTTCCCCTCGTGGGGGAGAAAGCAGGCTCAATGGGTCACTTGCCTTCTCCTGCCCCTATTTCTTATGATCTTACAAAGATCAGTGAGTAAAACATTTATCCCTGGACCGGCTGAATACATTTACCTTTATCATCAGACAATACTCTTAAATTCATGTTTTTGCGCCCTTTATCTTGACATGATAAGCTGCAAGATGTAGGTGCATGAGAAGGAACATGGAAGGATTAGTCACTCGGTTACTTGTGTTAACAGAAGCAGAAGATAACAATAAATATTTAAGGTTCTGGATGAAGGTTATGGTAAAGGTCCCTCTGCCAAAACTAATCACATTTACAGAGCAACATTTCTGAATGTTTGGATACAGTTCGGTTCAGGTATTATTCTTTTGTCCAAGCTTACACCTAATGCACACAGAAATTCCTCACCATGCTTAAGAGTCTCCAATTCAAGAATGGTATGAGAAGCACATTCTCCACTCACAGAAACATAGTCAAAGTCAGTCCAGAAAACTTAGCTGTAGATAGATGGAACTAAGATTTAATGCCCTCAAGTGCATGCAAAGATGTGGCTTGAATTTATCCAACTTAAACTGGGCTCTAGGCCAAAGTGGAGTATTTGGAAGCTTTTTACTGTTTACTCAACTTGGATCACCTCATTCATTAAGGTAGGGGCTTGCATAGTTCAATGTGAAAAACTTCACATCCAGCGACAGGATTAGCTTTGCAGATTACACTGGTAAAACAGTGAATCAAGAATGCTCCAGACCTGCTTTGATCAGGCATCAGATTACTCCATCTATCACAGAGGGTTGCCATGGTTCCAAACAATGAGTCATTGGAATGCTTTCTTGAAGCTATTTTAACTCAAAAAGAGACCCATTTGCCTGGTCACCTGTTTGACATTAGACATCTGAAAGTTTGTGGATTTGAACCTTTTCTATGGTGGCAGTAGATACTAGGAGCTCTTCATAATCAGCATAGTAAGCAGAGCAACTCAGCTGCAGGACATTGTGAGATGTACACACACTATCCTCCATCTAATGTTACTTCACTCTCTGCAACCCATCATGTTAAGGACCAAACCCTGAATTTATGAGACAATATTTTCATACCTAGCCTCTAGGTTATCTCCTTTTAACATAAGAAGAGTCATACTGACTCGAAACGTTAACTCTGCCTTTCTCTCCACAGATGCTGTCAGACCTGCTGAGTTTTTCCAGCAATAAAAATTTTTATCTTCTTATAGCATTTATATTGCCAAGCTGCAGGGTTTGTTATTAGCCATGAGATGAATGTTAGCTTTCAAAGGGCAAAAGGATCTTCACAAGGCATGTTACAACATGCCAGCCACCATGATGATATATAAGTTATAAATCCAATGCATTGTGTCAAGTTTATTCATTAACAATAGTTTAGTCTGGGTCTTATGTGAGTGGCTTTGGCAATGAACGCTCTGGTAAGGCTGAATGGCCATTCAGGGTATTTAGTGACAGGTTTTTGTCAGCCAGATCATCCCCTCCTTGTAGCTTGGCTCTGGATTTCACACATGGGCTGGGAGAAACCCTTCTGTTGTGTGCTTGGAAATTCTGAACCACAAAGACATGTCACACATGGTTGCGGATGGCGCATGATTAAAAATAAAGGTTAGTAGCGCCCCCAAAAATGAAAAGACTCTGTGGGTCTTTCAGTGAGAGAAAAAAATGTTTTGAATTAATTGCAATGCTCAGCTATATCTCTTTGAAGGTAAGAATTCCATTAATCGCTATGCATAGAATGTGTTTATGATGGTATTAAATACCAGAGGAAACCTTGCCGGATACAATTAAAATGTCTCTATAGTTGATAATCAAAGAAATTCCTCTGGTTCCCTGTTCAACAGAAAAATTAATCACTTGCCCTATGTCACATTCAGGAAATTGTGCATGCGCAAGGGTAGACCGGAAGGGAGGAACAATAATTCACAAAATAGGGGAGGGAGATAGATGCCTCATTCATCACAAATGATAATGTAGCATTTGAAATTTAAAAAAAAAAATCATCACTGAAGCTTTTCGCTCATATACACCGAAAACTGCAAATGCTTTTTGAAAATACAATAACCTTTCTATTCTGTATAGGCTGACAGTAGCTGGCTCACTGACTAATTGCAATCAAAGCCATTAAATCTGTTTGAGAAGGAAATAATCTATAATTGGTGTTAGATTTGGAACTGTGCACATAATTATATCCATTGTTGCAACCCAGTATTTATTAAATAATAAACTGTGGGATATTTTACTTTTATGAAAAAGCTGCAGAAAAGCAAACAACAAATATGAATACAGTATAAGGAATTATGTCAATAACTGTTACAAGTATCCTGTTAGCATTATCAATGGTTCATTCGAAATTATGAAAAAGGTGAAAGAACAGTTGAAAATCTCCCTTAGCAGTGATTTATTATATAGCAGAAAATTATCCCTGCAGTTAGAGGAACAGGAAGATATTGCAAAATGACCATTTCAGCACGAGAAAATTTTATGCTAATCTACTTAACGTGTTAGATGCTCAGATATACAAGAGGCTAGATGACAGAGCTATTGTGTCATTGCATGTGGGAATTAATGCAATGATGGATAAGAATTCCACCTGGAGTACTGAAAGCAGTTTTGGGTACTATGCTTTATGAAGGATATATTGGTCTTTGAGGGAGTGCAGTGAAGATTTACCAGTCGGAATCCAAGGCTTCAATCATGAGGAGAAATTACACAAACTAGGGCTGTATTCCCCAGAATTTAGGAAGCTAGGCAGTGAGTTGATGGAAATTTTCGAGGTGTGAAGGGATACAAGCAGGATTCACAGGGGCAGAATATTGCACTCGTCAGGCAGCCGCACGCCCGAACCGAATGGACACGAAATGATGAGCGATGACATCGGAGGAGTGTCACGGAGGGGAGCACCGTCTGAAAATTAGAACCAGGCATTTCAACAACGAAATTAGGAAACATCTCTTCACACAAGAGGTGGTAAAAGTTAGGACATTCTCTTCCTCAAATGACAATTGATACCAGATAAATTGTTCATTTTGAATCTGAAATTGTTTTGTTTTAACTAACGGTATTTAGGGATGTGAGCAAATGTCACAGACGAGCCCCGATCTCACTGAATGGTGGAACAGACTCAAGGGTCTAAATGACCTCCTCCTGTCCCTACATTCCTAAGAAGCTCTTTCTTTTGGGGTTCAACTACAGGGGTTTAGTTCAGGTACTAAAGGACAAGATAGTAAATGGTATAGTCACCTCTGGCCTTCACCCAATGCCAAGCGGTCCTGTAGAAAGGAATAGAAGAACATTCAGACTCAGCCTATGGTTCGAGGGCCTGTGTAAGAGGAAGGGAATTATATTGATGGCCAACTGGAGGATCTTTCAAAAGCAAGGTCAAGGCTTTAGGATGGCTGGCCACCATCTTAATTTTTGGTACAGATGTTGACTGTGTATTTTGAGGCGGCCTTTGGGAAGCATTTAAAATGGTTGGGCCAGGGTTAGTTTGGATGAACCAGACAAGAGTTTTACTGGTGCAGGTGGTACTAATAGACTACCCAGGTATTGTAAAGATAAAACGTGGAAAATGAATTTTTCCCAGTGTCAAACACTTGGTAGATTGGTAATGCAAAAAGTCTTAGAAATAAACTGCTGGAACAACAATCTTATGCAACATTAGAAAACCCTGAAATCATAGGTGCTACCAAACCATGACTAGATTTAAATGGCGGTGCTGAATGTGATACAGCAGGGGAGAATGCTTCAAAGAAAGGTAGAAAGACCAGAAGGGAGGATGAGTAGCCTAATTTTTCAGTGACAGTCCATCAGCTATAGCACATCAACAGCAACGTTCCCTCTAATCTGCATGGCGGTGCAGAAACCCCAACTTTCCGCACAGTTTGAGCTGAAGTCAGCTCCTTTCAGGTATCACGCATATGAGTCTGTGAAAACTAACTTAAAGGGCTCACGCACCAAAATAAATAAACCATGCACCATACAAAAATATTAGAGGGAATGTAGCTGAAGATTTTTGGATTCAATTCGTCGAAGCCAATGCCCCCATGTTTATGATTACGCCTGTTAGAAATTTCCAGGGCAGGGATTGTTCATGAATGAGGTGGGTAGATAAATTGCAATGGCTTCCAGCATGTGCTGCATTTGGATTGTGGGTTTTAACTGAACTTTTATTAAATAACAAGATAGTAAAGCATCTAGAATGGTGGAGAGAGTAGCTGAGACCTTTGCAGATGTTGTCAATGATTGTATCATTGCATATTGGTGAGGGACTTGGTGAATAAGTTCTGGATCTGGTTTTTTACAGTGACCCTATAGCATTGTATCATACCTCCATGTGAGGGAACATCTGGTCAGCTCTGATCATATAATCACCAGGTTTAATCTTACTTGCCAACCTAAGGCTGCAGATAATCTAATTCTAGTGTCAGATTATGAAAGGGCCAGTTTACAAAACTGGTTGAAGATCTGGCTAAAGCTGACTAGGTAACCATGGGCAGAATTTTCTGCCTGCCGGGCAGGTCGGCCCAACCCAATCTCCGGCGGGCAGGGAGCTGATCTCCGCCGGAGAAGCGTGACGTCCGGCAGGAAGTGCTATGCGCTTCCTGTGCGAGCAGGGATGGGGATTCCCCAAAAGCGAGTGTGCACGTTTTCGCACATGCACAAGAAAGAGCGCACATCTCCCTGAGGCTAAGTGCTGCCTCAGGGAGATCGCTTACATCTTTAAAAATATTAAAAATAGAAAAAAAAATTCCCTAACATGTCACCCTCATGTGACAATGTCACATGAGATGGGACATGTTCATAATTAACATAATAACTTTATTAACTTTTTAAAACACTGCATGAAACCTCATCCCGCTGGTAGATGAGGTTTCATGTTTTCTCCATTTGCCCACCAGGGCTCCTGGCCGACCCACCAACCTTAAGGTTGGACGGGCAGGTCCTTTAATTGTATAATTGATCCTGTTAATTGCCTCAATTGGCCATTGACAGGTCGGCGGGCCCGCAGATGATTTTACTGCGCCCCCGCCTTCCTGAAAATTTAAATGGGGCGGGATGACATCAGGGGTTCCGCCCAATGTCATCCCACATCATTTTACGCACTGGCGAGTAGGCCCTGCCCCTGCTTACCGACAACAAAATTCGGCCCCACAGGATAGCCATTTGAGTAATGTGGACAAATATTTAAAACCGTTCTCCAAAGGCATGATGCTTTCATAAATCTGAGACCAATAGGTTTTTGTTTGTGTTATGGATGGGGGGGGGGGGGCGATTAATTCAAATAGCACCAATATGCTTCCAATCTCCACCCCTCCATCATTTTCACGTGGTCCATCTCTGACACTTCCCTTCCCTTCCTTGACCTCTCTGTCTCAATCTCTGGTGATAGACTGTCCACCAATATCCATTACAAACCCACCGACTCCCACAGCTATCTCGACTACAGCTCCTCACACCCTGCGGTCTGTCCGCAAGAATGACCCAAACCTCCTTGTCGCTTGCCATTTCAACACTCCACCCTGCTCTCTTGCCCACATGTCTGTCCTTGGCTTGCTGCATTGTTCCAGTGAAGCCCAACGCAAACTGGAGGAACAACACCTCATCTTCCGACTAGGGACTTTACAGCCTTCCGGACTGAATATTGAATTCAACAACTTTAGGTCGTAAGCTCCCTCCCCCATCCCCACCCCCTTACTGTTTCCCCCTTCCCTTTTTTTTTTCCCCAATAAATTATAAAGATTTTCCTTTTCCCACCTATTTCCATTATATAAATAAAAAAAAACCCACTAGAGCTATACCTTGAGTGCCCTACCATCCATTCTTAATTAGCACATTCGTTTAGATAATATCACCAACTTTAATTTTAACACCTATGTGTTCTATTGTACTATTGTCGTTGACATCTTTTGATGAGCTGCTTCTATCACTGCTTGTTTGTCCCTACAACCACACCCCCGCCCCCCCGCTCCACCTCTTTGTCTCTCTATCTCTCCGCCCCCCCACACACACACCTTAAACCAGCTTATATTTCAACTCTTTCTTGGACTCGAACGCAAGTTCTGTCGAAGGATCATGAGGACTCGAAACGTCAACTCTTTTCTTCTCCGCCGATGCTGCCAGACCTGCTGAGTTTTTCCAGGTAATTCTGTTTTTGTTTTGGATTTTCAGCATCCGCAGTTTTTTTGTTTTTATCTCCTCTCACCACCTGTCCATAAACAGAAAGTTTATCAATTTGCTTCCCCTTTATTAGTGATAGTGTATTTCCTGGCCCCTCGGTTTTGGTGTGGTCAAATTTCTATTAATAACCGCACTGCAAACTCGAGATAGGATGAAGTCAAAGGGTTAGTTTATTTGTTTCCAAAAACAGGAGGGGGAGTCACAATGTTTGCCTCTTGCAGTCATACAGTAGAAGAGGGAGAAAGAAAATAAAAATTTACAATACAGAGACCAGAGAGAAAAGAAATGGTGTATCACATGAGCTTCAATGTCCAGAATCAAAGTCCAATGAGGTATTCCTTCATAGAGGTTGGAAGGCTGAAAACCCATGAGGTATAATTCAGTTTTCCGTTGGTGTGTGTCTTCACACGATGAGATGGGCATACAGAAATGAAACAATCTTGTGGCCAGTGGTACATAATTTTCAGTAGTAACAGTGTAAATGGGCTGGGGGTGGGGAGGTGTGGAGGAGGTGAGTGTGGGGTCAGTTGTCCAAGCCTGGGCAGGGCCCCTTTTCTGTGAAGCTACTTGTAGGATGGAAGAAATGGCAGACTGAGATTTTACAGTATAGCCAGTCAATATATTTGGTTCCGCCAGCTAGAGGCCCATGTCACATGATTCCCCACTCCACACCACCTTTGACAAAGGATGTGAATTCCTTGTCTGGGTCCCTGAGATCATTAAATGTCCCAGCCATTAAGACTTAAAAAGAAGGTTGCAGGGCTCCTTGAACTAATGGATGAGCAGACTCCAGTTGGTCAGCCTGGGTTTTGAAATGCAGATGGCCTTTGTAATTCTCTTTGATATTGGTCTGTGCAGCCCACAGGGGGCTGTTAATGTCTCTTCATATATAATGCCATCAAGTTTCTGGGATACTGTCAGGTAGCTCTTTTGTTCGAGGGTCACAGACAGGCATACATTCAGTCATTTTAAAGAGCTTTTGTTCAGTTTTTAAAATTTTAGAAATAGCGATGAGACTATCTATATATGTTTTATAAAAATATAGACTGTGAGTTCTTAGTCCCATTATATTAGCCAAGGGTATGAAATGACATGGCACCAAGGCAGGTGGAAAGAATTAAGATACAGCTCAGCTTTGATCTGACTGAATGGCAGAACAGGCTGGAGAGGATGAATGGTCTCTCCTTGTTCCTATGTATGTCGCCACACTTAAAGGGCAAATGATAAAACTAAATCATTGCCGTTGATGGGGAACATGCAGAGCTAAATTCGATTAGAGCAGAAGATATTCAGTATAGTTAAGTTATTTAACACAATAGAGAGAAGAGAATTAAAGAGCTCATAGGGCGATTAAATGATACTGTAGGGCAGATTCAAACTAATTCTCAGCTTTAGAGCTGCTGGTTAACAGATTTGCATCAGTCTATACTTCTGTAGTTGATGTTCCAGATGGAGGGGTGGATGCTCATTATTGAATAGCATTATTCATTTTAAAATACAGTAATGGCATCTTAGATAGATTAGGAAAGCTTGTGGCCTTGGAAATGATTCAGAGGACAGCTCTGAGTCCCAGCATAAAGAATCTCAGGTAAGCTTCAGGAAATTGGTGTATTAACCTGAGAGCACTATAGATTTAGAAGTGACTTGATAGAGATCTATAAAATAATAACCATGCTGGATTATGGTCCTGTTGATGAATTATTCCGGTTTAACAGGGGAGGACCAGGGAATATTAGTTTAAACAACAGAATAGCGGGAATAAACTGGATATTAGGCTGTTCTTATTTTCCCATGGAATTGTGGACCTCTGGAATACATTGCTAGCTGGTGCAATGGATGCTGACTATCTATAGTTAGAATAAGCTGGACCTGTTGTTGACTTTGGAAAAGATCACATCACATAGAGGGTAAGCATCTTTATAAGTAACATTTGGTCAGTGTGATCTCCTAGACTCATTTCAATCACCTGAAGGTATAGCAGACAAATTTATGTCTCCCGAATTGGCTCTGGAATTTTTCTCAGTTTCCTCTCCCAGGAGATTACACTGGGTGGGGGTTTGGGGTGTTGGGTTGGAGGGGTGTTGGTGAATAGCATTGTGAGTTGGAGTCAAGGAGTGGTGTGGAGGTAATGAAGTGTTTTGTTATGCTGGTCTGGCCATCATGGTGTGAGATAGGCTTGATCGTCCTGCTGCCCTTCCCCTGCTCATCCATTTTAGAAGTTGGTATGTTGTGCCTCTTACTGCACCTCTTAGACACTGGTTGAAATCTAGTCCAAAGAAATTGCCTGGAGTCTACTTTCTCTACCAGGTAGTATGAGAAATGGGAGAGTGGGGAATAAAAAACACAGGGGTGAAATAGAATTTTTTTTTGAGGAGTGACCAAGAGACATTTTTGGTACACGGTGGATGAGGCTTTACTATGCTTGCTATTTATATGATATGAAACCCTCAATCCCCTTTGTGAGGGGAATCTAGAACCGGGGTGGGGGTGGTGGGTGTGCCAGTTTCGGTTAAAGGGGTCTCCCTTTTAAGATGGAGAAGAAGGGGAATGTATTCACTCAGAGAATAATTAGTCTTTGGAATTCTCTTCTGCAGAGAGTAGTGGGATCTGGTTCATTGACTAAATTCAAGGCTGAGTTAGACAGTTTTTTGATCTACCAGGAAGTCGTGGGATATGGGGGACAGGCAGCAGAGTGGAGTTAAGGCCACAATCACATCAACCATGAACATATTGGATGACAGAGCAGGCTTGAGGGGTCAAATGGCCTACTTCTGCTCCAAATTTGTATGATCTTAAGTTCTTATGTTTAACAATGGAAGGCCAGGGTGGAAATATACTTAGTTCACATTTCCGACATCTTTTAACTTGCTAAGCACAGAAAAATAATCACGGGAAAGGATAATGTTTTTTTAAAAAACATTAATGTATGTATAGCTTGGAGTTTATTGTTGCCATTTTCATTTACTTCCTAATTTTCAATTCAACATGATTTACAATGCTATTACTTGGTATTCAGTGCTTGCAGCTAAAGGAAAAACTTTGGAAGCTGAAAAACACTAACAAGAGAATGAAATATCCATAAATGACTTTTTTAATAAGTACACCAACAGTTTTACAGCTGATTTCATTCTACCCTGGAAAACACTGTACAAATCTTCGCCAGCTTTATTGGTGATTTGCATAGGTGGGCTATTTTTCTTGTTTCTTACTCCTTGTAATGAATCGATGGGGCAGTGAAATTATTACTCATTTATGTTGAATAAATGAAAGTAACTCTAATTGGGAATGAGTTCATCTTTCTACTCACAAATGAGCATAAATCTATAAGCTATGTCATATCAGCTTAGAACTGAGAATCATTATTTATGCTCCTCAACAACGAAGCAGTTAGAAAGTAGTCTAAATGTCATAAATTTGTTTTTGAGCTCTATTTTGATCTCTTTGAATATTATTGTTCAAACAATGTGCTAGTTCAAGTAATGGCGTTATGAAAAGAGTTGTTAGGTGCAAGTTACTGTTCATTATTCAAGAATTTAATCAGCAGGAGGACATCCATCACCTTGTGGCTACATTGCTGATCACAGTAAATCCTCCAAGACTGTTCCCTGGTCTCATGTTAAGGTCCTGAGCCATAATTTTAGAACAAGACTGAAGTAAACAACTATTTCTATAATTTGCAGCTGATTGATTGTCCAACATAGTTGTTCACTAATTCTTTGAATCTCTACCTTGCATTTGGTCTTCTCTAAGTTCTTGTCTCATCTGAGAGAACAAGGGCTTGGGATGGTGAAACCCATTCGCACTGATAATTCCTTATTGCATAACTGTTGCTGCTAGATAGCTTCATCATCCTATCAATTCAAAAAGTAAGAAGTGAGAATTACAACTACAAGATTCTAATTCTAATAATAAAACAAGATAAAAAAAATGAAAGCATGTTATAATGAAAACAGTGGTTCTTGATTATTAAAATGTGAAATGTTCCTTGTAAGAGCAGTGTTGAAAAAGTACAAGCAGACCCTTGTTGTGGGACTTCTGGCCCGCACGGTAACTGAATACAAATTAAATAAATGCGCAGTCCTCCAGACCAGAACTGTCATTTTAACTTAGATGATGAAATACCATACAAGTTATAATAAAGAAATCTGCACCAAATGTAAATGACAATTTATGATGCATCATTATAAAAAGCTGAATATATCATAAATCAGCTCGTAGGATTAAAGTAAGGCAATTTGTGTGTTTCAAATACACCAAATTGGTGCTTTAGCAGTACTATTAGAATATAATCATGATCTTAATATTGTTCAGTTGCACAACTCTTTATTAAGCTCACAGTCACAAAGGAATGATAGGCAGTTAGAGCTTCACGAAGCAGTAATTTTACAAGGAGGTGATGTTGATAATGACAATAAGATTTTATGTGCTTTAAATCCCATCACTGGACTGAAGTGCTTTATAATTTGATCCCTTGTCAGCTCTTTAGTGGTTCGAAGTCTTGCTGAGCTTAATAGCTAAAAAAGGTGTGGAGAAAGGTCAAAAGATGTTTTCACCTGCTGAAAGTCTTTATTCACAAAGTTTTTCCAGAAATGAAAGGGAAACATGTTATATTGATAAAAGCAAAAAAAACTGCGGATGCTGGAAATCCAAAACAAAAACAAAATACCTGGAAAAACTCAGCAGGTCTGGCAGCATCTGCGGAGAGGGACACAGTTAATGTTTCGAGTCCATATGACTCTTCAACAGAGCTAAGTAAAAATAGAAGAGAGGTGAAATATAAGCTGGTTTAAGGGGAGGGTGGGACAAGTAGAGCTGGATAGAGGGCCAGTGATAGGTGGAGATAACCAAAAGATGTCACAGACAAAAGGACAAAGAGGTGTTGAAGGTGGTGATATTATCTAAAGAATGTGCTAATTAAGGGTAGAAAGCAGGACAAGCAAGGTACAGATAGCCCTAGTGGGGGTGGGGGGGGTGAAGGAATCGAAAAAGGCTAAAAGGTAGAGATAAAACGATAGATGGAAATACATTTTAAAATAATGGAAATAGGTGGGAAAAGAAAAATCTATATAAATTATTGGAAAAAAAGGGGGGTGGAATCGGAAAGGGGTTGGGGATGGAGGAGCGAGTTCATGATCTAAAATTGTTGAACACAATATTCAGTCCGGAAGGCTGTAAAGTGCCTAGTCGGAAGATGAGGTGCTGTTCTTCCAGTTTGCGTTGAGCTTCACTGGAACACTGCAGCAGGCCAAGGACAGGCATGTGGGCAAGAGCGCAGGGTGGTGTGTTGAAATGGCCAGCGACAGGGAGGTCTGGGTAATGCTTGCGGACAGACCGAAGGTATTCTGCAAAGCGGTCACTCATCTGCGTTTGGTCTCTCCAATGTAGAGGAAACCGAATTGGGAGCAACAAATGCAGTAGACTAAATTGGGGAAGTGCAAGTGAAATGCTGCTTCACTTGAAAGGAGTGTTTGGGCTCTTGGACGGTGAGGAGAGGGGAAGTAAAGGGGCAGCTGTTGCACCTTCTGCGGTTGCATGGGAAGGTACCGTGGGAGGGGGTTGAGGTATAGGGGCTGATGGAGGAGTGGACCAGGGTGTCCCAGAGGGAATGATCCCTGCGGAATGCCACCAGGGGGTGTGAAGGGAATCATGGTGGTGGCATCATGCTGGAGTTGGCGGAAATGGCAGAGGATGATCCTTTGAATGCGGAGGCTGGTGGGGTGATAAGTGAGGACAAGGGGGACCCTATCATGTTTCTGGGAGAGAGGAGAAGGCGTGAGAGCGGATGCGCGGGAGATGGGCCGGACACGGTTGATGGCCCTGTCAACCACCATGGGTGGAAAACCTCGGTTAAGGAAGAAGGAGGACATGTCAGAGGAACTGTTTTTGAAAGTGACATCATCAGAACAGATGCGACGAAGACGAAAGAACGGAGAGAATGGGATGGAGTCCTTACAGGAAGCGGGGTGTGAGGAGCTGTAGTCGAGGTAGCTGTGGGAGTCAGTAGGCTTGTAATGGATATTGGTGGACAGTCTATCACCAGAAATTGAGACAGAGAGTTCAAGGAAGGGAAGGGAAGTGTCAGAGATGGACCGTGTGAAAATGATGGAGGGGTGGAAATTGGAAGCAAAGTTAGTCAATTTTTCCAGGTCCAGATGAGAGCATGAAGCAGCACCAAAGTAACTAACAAAGTACCGGAGAAAGAATTGTGGGAGGGGGCCGGAGTATGATTGGAACAAGGAATGTTCCACATACCCCATAAAGAGCCTGCCGACTCCCACAGCTACATCGACTACAGCTCCTCACACCCCGCTCCCTGTAAGGACTGCATCCCATTCTCTCCATTCTTTCGCCTCCGTCGCATCTGTTCCGATGATGTCACTTTGAAAAACAGTTCCTCTGACATGTCCTCCTTCTTCCTTAACCGAGGTTTTCCACCCACGGTGGTTGACAGGGCCCTCAACCGTGTCCAGCCCATCTCCTACGCATCAGCCCTCACACCTTCTTCTCCCTCCCAGAAACATGATAGGGTCCCACTTGTCCTCACTTATCACCCCACCAGCCTCCGCATTCAAAGGATCATCCTCCGCCATTTCTGCCAACTCCAGCATGATGCCACCACCAAACACATCTTCCCTTCAGCCCTCCGGCGACATTCCGCAGGGATTGTTCCCTCTGGGACACCCTGGTCCACTCCTCCATCACCCTCTACACCTCAACCCCCTACCACGGCACCTTCCCATGCAACCGCAGAAGGTGCAACAGCTGCCCCTTTACCTCCCCTCTCCTCACCGTCCAAGGGCCCAAACACTATTTTCAAGTGAAGCAGCATTTCACCTGCACTTCCCTCAACTTAGTCTACTGCATTCGTTGCTCCCAATGCAGTTTCCTCTACATTGGAGAGACCAAACACAGACTCGGTTACCACTTTGCAGAACACCTTCAGTCTGTCCGCAAGCATTACCCATACCAACCTGTCACTGGCCATTTCAACACTCCACCCTGCTCTCATGCCCACATGCCTGTCCTTGGCCTGCTGCAGTGTTCCAGTGAAGCTCAACGCAAACTGGAAGAACAGCACCTCATCTTCCGACTAGGCACTTTACAGCCTTCCGGACTGAATATTGTGTTCAACAATTTTAGATCATGAACTCGCTCCTCCATCCCCACCCCCTCTCTGATTCCACCCCCCTTTTTTTCCAATAATTTATAAAGATTTTTCTTTTCCCACCTATTTCCATTATTTTTAAATGTATTTCCATCTATTGTTTTATCTCTACCTTTTAGCCTTTTTCGATTCCTTCACCCCCACTAGGACTATCTGTACCTTGCTTGTCCTGCTTTCTACCCTTAATTAGCACCTTCTTTAGATAATATCACCACCTTCAACACCTCTTTGTCCTTTTGTCTGTGACATGATTTGGTTATCTCCACCTATAACTGGCCCTCTATCCAGCTCTACTTGTCCCACCCTCCCCTTAAACCAGCTTATATTTCACCTCTCTTCTATTTTTACTGAGTTATGTTGAAGGGTCATTCGGACTCGAAATGTTAACTGTATCCCTCTCCGCAGATGCTGCCAGACCTGCTGAGTTTTTCCATGTTATATTGATAATCATTTGTAAATTGTCCTGAAAATTTACATTCTCTATTTTTGTATCACCATTGTTCACCCAAGACATGGGTTGAGTTTTTGATAAGATTAATAATTAAACCTAAGAGAAAGGCTTTACTTTTACGTAGCACCTTTCACAGTCTCAAGACATCCCAAAGCACTTTAAAGCCAATGAAATACTTTTTGTAGTGTTGTAATATTGAGTCACACAATGGCAACTACAGTGAAAAGATTTATGACATCAGGCAGTGTATCTGACATCAGTTTACACCTGCTTTTCATTTTTATTCCATGACAGGTAGCTTTGAAATCTCTATCCATCCCCACCAATGCCATTTCCTGGCAAGGGATTGCACAATCTGGATTACCAAACAAACACTCACGTTATTCCAATTTAACAGGCCTTTCACAAAGATTTCACTCATGGGTGCGTGATTCCGAAAGCAATGTGAAAACATTTTTGGATGGTGAGAAGGTTAAGTTCCTTTTTTATTACATTCACTTCTAAATCTCACCCACCTCTTACATTACAGGTATAAAATTTTCATAGAATTATTGGTAAACCTTAAGAGAAAGGAATTTCCATTGAAGTATCACATCTCAGAAAGATCTCAAAGCACTTCACTTCCAACAAGTTGGTTTGATATCTAATCATCTTTATTCGGTGGTCAAACACAGCAGTCATTTTACATACAGCAAGGTCCAACAAACAATACTGCCATGAATGAACAATCAATCTGATTTTGCTAGAGTTGGTTAAGTAGGTATGTTTGACAGGACAGCTCATGCTCCTTAATGCCTCCTTTATCAACACAGCAGGTAGGCAAGGCCACAGCTTAACATCACATTCAAACTGCTATAACTTCAACAACGAAATACCCTCAGTAATCGACTGGTGCCTTAACTCATATTATTAATTTATGCTCCGCTATCTGGCTCAAAGCCCCAATTCTCCGGAGGCCAGTGTACTATCAACTTAGTCAAGCTGATGGTATACCCTC
Source organism: Carcharodon carcharias (assembly GCF_017639515.1). Taxonomy (NCBI): domain Eukaryota; kingdom Metazoa; phylum Chordata; class Chondrichthyes; order Lamniformes; family Lamnidae; genus Carcharodon; species Carcharodon carcharias. Next base: position 219,954,326 of record NC_054469.1, read on the forward strand.
CATGAAATAACTACTTACATAGTCCCAATAAAAATGAAAACAATTGGCCTCATACATTTCGGATAATGAAGCTATGAAATTTCCCTGCAAACCTGCAGCTCTCTAATAATCCTGGAAGTGTATGGCTGGACCCATAACAGACCTCCTTTCACATGCTTTTTCCAATGGGGCTCGGGTGAAGGCACCTCAGCAAAGAGGTACCACATCCTTGGCTAAGGAAAACTGCATGATAGGTGCTCTTTGGCAGATCAAGAAGAGAATCACCAAGAATTGTCTGAATGTTAGGCCCACAATGAATGGTACTTTTGGTTGACTTGTTTATGGTGAACTTGGCATTGAAATGATGAAGGGAAAACTTTGCTAATGTGCCTGAAATATTCAGTTTTCCTTATCTCAACCAGCCAGCATTGCTTTCTGAATATACCTCATGAAGATGCTGGTGCATTTTGATGCCATGTAAACCTTCATGGAAAAAGTGTTGTTGATAATTAGAAAGAACTGGAAGGTATTATTGTCAACATTATTGACCAGTTCACATTCCTTTTATTCTCTGATAACCTGTGTAAGTATGTATCATCATGTCGATTGCACAATACAACTGTATTTGTGAGATGAACAGATTTTTAACAACAATAATAAGTTCAACATCGTTTTCAGCAATCAATAAACTTAACAAATTTCTTGGAGACAGCCAATTCAACAGTCGCATTTTGATCATTTACCATTCTTTCAAAATAAAGAATGACTTCTTTGACTGCATTTGGCAAATAAATCTTCAAGGTGTTTTGTTCCTATACTCTGGTTAAGTTCCTTCTCAGTTTATGTGCAACCCCACTAGTACAAGGTTGGCTTAATGCACTGAGTTTATTGTTGTGTGGTGTATTAGTTTGTACTATTTGACATCAGAAGTATATTTCTTCACCTAGAAAGCTATTTTCAGTATTTGGCTAAATTTTGCCTGAGGTAATAATGACCAGAGAGTTGGCCCTGATAGCTGGTGATGGCATTAATGTATTTAACTCTTCACTCAAAGATTCGGATTTGTGATTTCTTTTGACCATCAACCAAACAAATATAATTATCTTCTCTGCCACTGAAATCATTACCTGGTCATTATCACATATTGCTGTTTGTGGGAGGTTGCTGTACACAAATTGGCTGCCATGTTAAAACAATGACTACATTTCAAAAGTACTTCAATGGCTGTAAAGTACTTTGGAACATCCTAATGTTGCGAAATGCACTATAAAAATACAAGCCTTTCTTTTCTTAATACAAAAACAGAATTACCTGGAAAAACTCAGCAGGTCTGGCAGCATCGGCGGAGAAGAAGAGTTGACATTTCGAGTCCTCATGACCCTTCTAATGTATTTTTAAGCTATTATATAAGTTTGCTTTGTGACTCTTTAATGACCAGAAAAAATATGATTTATATGTCATTGTTGTACCTATTCTCATAATTCTTATTTCTATTTCTTGTCTTCTGAATAGTTTTTATGATGTTACCCCTTTTTATTTTAAATACAGAAGATGCTATTTTAATTCTTGGTCATTCTTTCAGTGTGAATAGAAAAGAAAATGAATAAACATCCCAAAATGTCCCTTTATAAGAACAAAACTTATCCAAAGCACGAGTTAAAATGCAGGAATTACAGAGAAAACAATGAACTCAAAGGACAATGACTGTATTTTGCGTCTGTTTTTGAAGGATAGCAAGTTTAATACAATTTTATTTTTGTAATACTGCTATCAACAAATCTGAAAAAGGACACAAAGCCTTACTAAGGTTAGCCTGAAAGGAACAAATAAATCTCACACAGTTGCCTTATTCATTTAGAAACGATGTAACCTTGAGCCCCTATGGCTGGCTTTTTCAGATCACTGTAAGACTTGGCACAATAAAGATTTATACAAGATCACATAGATTGGATAAATCTAACCAATTTTCAGTCTCAGTACCCGTGGGTTAGACGGCAGGAGGTTGACCAGGGTTTCCACTTTATCGTCTCACCATTGCTGTAAACCATTGTGTGTGGACATTGTTTGAGGGTGGGATCAAAATTGATTGAAGCATCCTCACTGGCATTCACACCAGTATTAGCTACTGGAACATGGTACTGAGGGGCAATAAGTGCTCATGGAATTGTTAACCCAGCAAAAGCTCATTTCCTTGAAGAGAAGAGGGGAGGGAGACTCAAATAGTGGGGAAAAGATTATGGACAATCAGTTAATTAGTGTGGCTATTGCAATAACATCTTAAGGAATCAAATTACCAAACATCCACAGTTTCAGTTGTATTGTGGTCAGAGGAAAGGTTGCACAGCAGTGGAGAGCAAGATTGGGAGCTCAGAAGAAGAGAAATTACAATGTTTCAGCACTTCATTCAGAGAAAAAGACAAATGAAGAGGAAGCATTCTCACTTTGCTCTCTGGGTAAGGTAACCAATATTTTACTTGCACTGTTGACAGTCCCTTGGGATTATGGCTTCAGGTTCAGCCATCTCTTCCCAGGGCTGTTTGAGTGGTCTGAATGTTTACCCTTCATCAAAAGAGTAGAAGACTTCCTTCCCGGCTCTCACCTGCTCCACAGGCACTTTCACTGCAGCATCTGTGTCATTCTTTACAAAGAACATATATTAAAAAACATCACCGTTAAAGATGTACCCGCTGAGCTTTCAGGGGCACAAGCTCACTTTAAATATGCACCAGGGTTGCATGGTGTCTCACCCTCCCAAATGGGGAGCTGTGTATCAGTGCTGGAAACCCATGGGCTGTTTGCTGATAGAATGCAAATGAATTCCAACCATCAAAACTGTTTGCAGGTGACATTGATTGAGTGCTTCCATTGCTGCACCCATCAGCCATACAATGCTCATTATGCAAACCAACACATGTTTCCTTGTGTATGTCTAAGCGCATAATTCAGTCACAAGCAAACACCATCCAATCCTCGATGGAATTCAGCCACTTTTTGAGGCAGGGTGTGAGAAAGTGTACTTCAGTGAAGCGCCTTGGGGTGTTTTATTATGTTCAAAGTGCTATATAAATGCAAGTTGTTCTTGTTATTATTATAGCTAAAACCAACTTTCAATACTGTGTCCAAACCTGCTTCAGTTTGTGAGGTAGTCACTTAAAACCTACTAGGAGCGGTAGATTTAGGAGTTAGTTAGGTGAGTTAAGGTGGATTAGTGGGTATATCAGCCTTGTTGCTATGCTACCGGATGAGTAATCCAATGGCCTGAAATAATGATTGGGGGCACCAAATTAAATCTCATCACAGCAGCTGGGAAATTTCAATCCAATTACTTAAAAAAATTTGGAATAAAAAGCTGGTATCAGTAATGGTGATCATGTAACTACTAGGTTGTCATATTGTCATATTAAACAACAACTATCTGGTTCACTAATGTTATTTAGGGATGGAAATCTGCCACCATTACCCAGTCTGCTCTATATGTGACTCCAGACCTGCAAAGTGATTGACCCTAATAGCTCAGCAAGTCACTCAATTTTATCCAAGAAGGTAGCTCACCACCACCTTCTCAAGGGCAATTAGGGATGAGCAATCAATGCTGGCATTGCCAACGATGCTCAAATGCCATGAATGAATAAAAAATGGTCAACAGCTGAGAGGTGTTTTCTTTACCTGCTGAAAAATGGATTGACTAAACACTTCTACAGAAAAGGACCACTACACTTTCAAAGTGTTTAATTTTGACAGACAATACAAATACATATAGTATACAAATAAAGAAATAATAAAGCAAGTAATGGGAAAGATGCAAAGGATAAGGACATGTGGGTGCTGAGCAATTCAATGTCTGTCCTGTGAAAGCAGTGAGTGGCTGGTAAATACATAGGAAGCTAAGTGATTATGTTAGTTGGTATTCAGTGTATTCCTTTTTCATACAAACCACTAACTAATGATCGTAGTGAGTATTAAACCAACATTATAACTTATAAGCTTTCTTATTGGGACAAGAGAGTGGAGCTATTATCCAATCTGATTGGTTAAAATGAAGGAAATCTGCAATCATTAATCAATTAAACATCAATTTTCCCTGTTGGTTGTATGTCGGATCAACAACAACAACAACAACGTGTTTATACAGTGCCTTTGAAGTAGAAAAGCATATTGTGTGCGATATAATGATATAAAGCCACCAATCACTCATAAGGTATTATGCAAATACATTGTAGGCGCATTTATAAAAACAGGCACATGTGAACATATACACATGGATAGAAAGCTGCAGAGCTGTGTGTCTGTGTTTTGCTCCCGGCCAAAATGAAACTGAGGCTGTATCATAAGACACACTTCCCTTAAAGTGATGCTGCTATCTCTTAAAGGCATATTACAACATCCCCCTTTCTTTTTAAATATGCTTTCAATCCTTCCAAAGTATAACTATTTCCAATAAATGTTCATGTTTGGTTAACATTACATAAGTATATAGAACAGATGAATCTATGAGTCTCTAAAGCGTAGAGGTAATCCGCTGGTACATCCAGATCCTGTAACGGTAACCATGGCTGGAGGTTTCTTCAATTGCTCACAGTGATCTGTGGGATTGTCATTCTTGGATGTTGTTCCTGGTTGAATTTGGGATCTAGTCTTCAATGCAATAGGACTGCACGGTGTTTGAGGATCAGGAATGGATCTGATTTGCCCCCGCTTATGCCTCACCATTGTGCCTTTGTGTGTAATGGCTACATAGAGAACCTCAGGTCCTAACAAGTCCTTGTCACCTTGACTGGTTTGTATTGTACCTTCTGTAGGAGGCCCCAAATGTAAACCTGGCAATTCCGCACTTGCATTTTTATCATGCACATTCGTCATCTTCTCTTGCAATCCTAAAAGTTGCTCTCTAGTTTCTGAGAGAATAGAATAGGTGAGAATAGGTAAATTGGCAAGTACTACTCTGCCAAACGTGAGGTCTGCCAATGATGCAATAGTTGCACTCAAATGTTAACATTGCAATGTGTAGGTCTTGTTTGGTCTGTCCAAATTTGAAAATGAGGGATTTCACCATGCAAATCATCAGTTCTGCTAGGCTGTTAGAACTAGGGTAATGAGGAGAAGATGTGGTGTCATCAACGTCACTGGAGGAGGAGGCTCCAGAAATATCGCTATCCTCAATGATGGAGGGGCTCAGCACATCAGTGCAAAAGATAAGGCTGAAACATTTGCTACAATCTTCAGCCAGAAGTGCCAAATGGATGATCCATCTCAGCCTCCTCCGGAGGTCCCCAGCATCACAGATGCCAGTCTTCAACTAATTAGATTCACTCCACGTGATATCAATTAACAGCTGAGGACACTGTATACTGCAAAGGCTATGGACTCTGACAATATTCCAACAATAGTACTGGAGACTTGTGCTCCAGAACTTGCTGTGCCCCTAGCTAAATCATTCCAGTACAGCCAGAACACTGGCATCTACCCAGCTATGAGGAAAACTGCCCAGGTATGTCTTGTACTCACAAAGTAGGACAAATCCAACCAGACCAATTACCCCCCAACAGTTTACTCTTCATCATCAGTAAATTGATGGAAGTGACCATCGACAGTGCTATCAAGTGGCACTTGCTTAGCAATAACCTGCTCACTGGCGCTCAGTTTGGGTTCCGCCAGGACCAATCAGCTCCTGATCTCATTACAGCCTTGGATCAAATATGGACAAAAGAGCTGAACTCACGAGGTGAGGTGAGAGTGACTGACCTTGACATCAAGGCAGCATTTGACAGTGTGGTATCAAGGAGCCCTAACAAAACTGGAGTCATTGGGAATCAGGGGGGAAACTCTCTGTTGGTTGGAGTCATACCTAGCACAAAGAAGATGGTTGTGATTGTTGGAGGTCAATTATCTTAGCTCCAGGACATCACTGCAGGAGTCCCTCAGAGTAATGTCCCCAGCCAACAATCTTCAGCTGCTTCATCAATTACCTTCCTTCCATCATAAGGTGGGAAGTGAAGATGTTCACTGATGATTGCACAATGTTCAGCACCATTCATGACTCCTCAGATACTGAAGTAATCCATGTCCAATCAGAGTAAGACCTGGACAATATCCAGGCTTGGGTTGACAGGTGGCAAGTAACATGTCATTACCATCACTGAATCCCCCAGTTTCAATATTTTTGGGGTTACCATTGACCAGAAACTGAACTGGACTAGCCATATAAATACTGTGGCTACAAAAGCAGGTCAGTGGCTAGGAATCCTGTGGTGACTAACTCACCTCCTGGCTCCCCAAAGTCCACCATCTACAAGGCTCAAGTCAGGAGTGTAATGGAATACTCTCCACTTGCCTGGATGATGCCGAACCAATAACACTCAAGGAGCTCAACATAATCCATTGGCACCCCATCCACAAACATTTACTCCCTCTACCATCAATGTACAGTAGCAGCAGTGTACCATATACAAGAAACACTGCAGGAATTTAGCAAGGCTCATTCAGCAGCACCTTCCAAACCCATGACTTTTACCATCTAACTGGACAAGGGCAGCAGACAGATGGGAAAACCACCACCTGCAAGTTCCTCTCCAAGCCACTCACCATCCTGACTTGGAAATACATCACTGTTCCTTCACTGTCACTGGTTAAAAATCCTGGAACTCCCTCCCTAATAGCACTCTGGGTATACCTATGCCGCAGGGACTGCAGCAGTTCAAGAAGGCAGCTCACCATCACCTTCTCAAGGGCAATTAGGGATGGGCAATAAATGCTGGGCCCAGCCAGCGACGCCCACATCCCGTGAATAAATAAAAAAAACAAAGCTTGAAGACATCAGACGGCAGAGCTGTTTTGCCTGTGTTCTGCTTCAGGCCAAAGTGAAACTGAGGCTGGATCACATGACACACTTCCCTTAAAGTGATGACACGCTGTTAGCCCTTAAAGGCATCTTACAACACTTCAGAGATGCATTATCAGAAAAAAAAAACAGAAGGCACAAAAATCATTTAATGTGTGTTGATGGCTTTTGTGAGTCGCTGTTCTAGATGTGCATATTTAGTAAAGTCTTCAAAGATCATATATATATATATATTTATATAAGTTGTTACTGTTCAGCTTTTAAAACTTCTAATTTTTCTGAAGTGATTATTTTGAGGAAGCTCCTGATTGATGTGATGTGTGGCTTATTTCTTTTAAGACTGCTGGATAACGAGGTCACTCCCTACTGTGAATATATTAACTGATATTATTTGGATATCACAGCTGCTGCACTTGACAAATTGCCCACATTCAGTGATAAAATAGGGAGTGGTGTTGGAGCAGTAACAAATTTACTTTATAATTAAAAGCACATTGCTACGATCCAGTTAGGGACCATTAACATTTAAAGAGAAATCCAAACACCGGTAATTTAAGCAATAGAACTACACCGCAGGATTTCACATTTTTAAACAAAAACACATGTTGAATAAATTAAACAAAGCAACTTCGATTAACTTAACACTATATTTTATTCACACATATGGATAGTCTTTAAAGAATTATTACATATTTTACAACAACCACTATACATTCCTTCAAGGCATAAAAAACCCAGAATGAAAAGTCAGTCAGCCATGGCTATTAAAAGTAGTTAAGGATTATATAAAGTTAAAAGAAAAGGCCTATAAAGTTGTCAGAAATAGCAGTAAACCTGAGGATTGGGAGTATTTTAGAATACAGCAAAGGTGGACCTAGACACTGATAAAGAAAGGGAAAATAGACAATGAATGTAAACTAGCAGAAAATGAAAGCCTCTATAGCTCTGTAAAAGGGAAAAGTTTGGCTCAGACAATTGTCGGCCCATTACAGGCAGAGTCAGGAGAATTTATAATGGGGAATAGAGAAATGGTGGAAAAGATGAACAATTACTTTGTGTCTGTTTTCACTGAGGAAAATACAAAAAATATCCCAGAACAAGAGACCCAATGGACGAGGGAGAATAAGGAATTGAAGGAAATTGGTATTAGTAAGAAGGTTGTATTGGATAAGTTAATAGGACTGAAGGTTGATAAGCTTCCTGGACCTGTTATTTTACATCCCAGAATGTTGAAAGAGGTAGCTATGGAGATAATGGATGCATTGGTGATTATCTTCCAAAATTATATAAATTCTGGAATGGTTCCTGCAGATAGGAAGATAGCAAATGTAACCCTACTATTTAAGAAGGGCAAAAGAGAGAAAATGGGGAACTACAGACCTGTTGGCTTTACATCAGCAATTAGGAAAATGCTGGAATCTATTACAAAGCATGCAGTAAAAGGACACTTAGATAACAATGATCTAATCCTTTTAGAATAAACTAATCCTTTGATTTTACCCTATCTCAAGTTTGATGTGGGATTATTAATAGAGGATTGGATCACTCCAAAAACTGAAGGATTGGGAAAATATGCCATCACTTATAAAGGGGGAAATCAAAAATCAAAAACATCTTTTTGTTTACGGATGGGTGGTGAGAGGAGAAATCAGGGCTGTTTAAATTAAACCCCCTTCAGTCCATAAGAAAAGGATATTATTGCGATAGAGGGAGTGCCATGAAGGTTTACCAGACTTGTTCCAGGGATGGTGGGATTGTCCTATGGAGAGAGATCGGGGAAACTGGGCCTGTATTCTCTAGAGTTTCGAAAAATGAGAGGTGATCTCATTGAAACCTATAAAATACTTAAAAGTATAGACAGGGTAGATGCAGGTAAGATATTTCCCCTGGTTGGGAAGTCTAGAACCAGGGGACAAAATTTCAAAATAAGGGGAAAGTCACTTAGGACTGAGATGAGGAGAGTTTTTTTCACTCCGAGGGTTGCAAATCTTTGGAATTCTCTACCCCAGAGAGGCTGTGAAAGCTCAGTCATTGAGAATCTTTAAAGCAGAGATTGACAGATTTCTAAACACCAATGACGTAAAGGGATTTGGGGATAGTGTGGGAAAAATTATTGAGGTGGATGATCAGCCATGATCATATTGAATGGTGGAGCAGGCTCAAGGGGCTGAATGGCCTACTCCTGCTCCTATGTTCCTTTGTTCCTATGCTCCGTATGCTATGCGCTTAAGTTTACTTCTTATTTCCCCCTAGAATTCTCTTATATGGGGCTACACAAAAATATGCCGCAGTCCTTTGGAAAACATTTCAAATCTCCTCAGGTCCAGCTGTTCTCCGAGGTAAAGCTTTTGTTTATTACCTCTTGACTGTGGATGCCTCAGTCCCTTGTTCTGATTACATTCTCAATACTGCTAAACTAATCAGTTATTGATTTATTTTGCCCCAATCTTCAGTGAAGGGTCACAATAGCTTTTTTCACTAGCTGAAAGCTAAAACAAATCTTCCAATTTCTGTTCTCTCATGCAAACTTAGCTTAAACCTCACCCTCATTCCACTCGGTGATCGATAAAGTTAACTTTTTTCTCTGTTTACAGTGCAGGCCTAACTAGCTGTCATTTGCTTTGGCTACCTTCTCTCAGTGAACTGCAAATGATACACATCAGGTCCAAGCTGCAACTAAATTCTCGGCAAACACCCAGATAGATTGAAACCAGAGAACCTCCCACAACTCCACCAATCTCCATGACAATGTGACACACGTGACCTGTTCCTAGGTAGAAATGAAAATGAATTGTTTCCAAAGTGTTCTTTAATTTTGGGAAACCACATGCATAACTTATCCTGTTACTGGAATAACTGCAGAGGTCATGTCCCCAGTTCTTTAGTTAAGTTAGCCAACCTGCCATTTTATCATTTTACCTTTTTTGATGTTAACCTCTTAAGTCAATTTGGCCCCAAACTTTTAAGTATAATAAGTTCCAAGCTTGTTTGAACTGCATTTGCTTCAGGATTATTACCAGTTTCTCCATAAAATATTCCTATTTCTTTGCCATTAACTTTTAAATCACCAACCTGAAAGTTATATTCCTAAGTTAAAAGTTATATTCCAAAACATATAAATTATGAACTAGAGATTCACAGCAACATTTACGATGACTTTACCAAAATTGAGATTTGAAAACAGTATACAAGAGTGATTCAGACCATTAGGGAATCTGTAGTAAATTGTAATAATCTGTTTTACTTTGAAAGTCATTCACAGTTTGTTTCCACAAATACAGCCACAACAGAAAGAGCCTATACTCTCCACATAAGTGCACTCAGCACCCACAGAGAGATGTGACAAGTACCAATAATCAATAAACCACAGCCTCATAGCAGTCAATTAAATGCACATTAAATTTAGCTTCCAGTACCTGCTTATGCAAACCAGACAACTTATGCATGTTTTTATTCCTTTTTCAAGCATTGCGCTGTTTAATAATCTTTACTTCTACATAGTGATAAACCAGTGAAAGGATCAAAGGAGTAATATAGAATTGGGATTTCAATGAAGGGCCATTGCAGAAGAGCACAATGTGTTTGTATGACATTTTCTGCCCACTATTTTAATACAGGGATTAATGCATTTACTTGAAATGGTTTAGTGCCTCTGTTAAAATAAACTCCCTGTGGCAGATAATCCATAATGCTGCTCTGTATCGGAACAATGCCAGATCAGCATTTTGCCAGCGTTGGGAGTCCGCGCACCTGACTCGGATGAAATTCCAAACGTCAGCCTATTTAAGAAACTGAACGGACCTCATGCCAATTATGGCACACTTGAGGTACCTGTTTGAAGAGGATGAAAACTGCTGCATTATTGTGTCACTGGAGAATAATGCCAAAGGACAATCCAGCAAAAGTGGACTTAGAAGGAAAGAAAAGACCTGCATTTGTATCGCACCTTTCATGATCCCAGGATATACCAGCCAATGAAGTACATCTGAAACATGGGACTCCTCTGGGCATGTTTTCAGCAGGGGGAGCATTAAAATATGATGGGTATCCATCCTGCCACCCTCCCACCAATCGCCTGAGCTCACCCCTATAATATGGGGGAAAGGGGGATAGGCAGGCATCAAAATCAGCAGCCCACCCGCCATAGTTAAATAGTTAGTCAAGGGTCAAGTAGGCTTGTTATCATGCCAATTGACCTTGATAATACACTGCCCACTCCATATAACGTTTGGCATGGGCAGTTGGTTGGGAGCGGACAGCCCAATGTTTTCAATAATCTCTTGAAAGTGCAGGAAGGAAAGAGGAGGGTTCTTTCTTCGGAGGCTGCCCTTTGAGGATTGGGGGACGGTCCCTCTAAGGTAGAAACCCCCTCTTACTTCCTGCCCACTTGCAGTCTTAAACCCACTCCTCACGCCCCACCCCTCCCACTGTTTCTAAATTTCACCTGGCTAGGTGACACATTTCACCCCTCCTTCAAAAACAATCCAGTGTGGTCAACATTATAAGAATTATTATATGCTTTAGCTGGGCACTCGCAGGCTTCCTCTGGGTGGCAGAATTCATACCCCGAGCCCACTTAACATCAGCAGTGACTTCCGAGCCAGGAGAACAGTCAAGGTTGGGGTGGCATCAGAACTTCTGTCCTGAAGAGAAGAATTCAGCTCGATGTGACATGGGAGATTTAATACAAGTATGTCACAACCTACATAACATTTTGAAGATATAAAGGTTGGATAAGTACATCACAGAATCACATAAAGGATGTAGCACAGAAGGAAGTCAATCGGCCCCCTCATGTCTGTGCTGGGTTTCTAAAGGATCAATAAGGGTGCCATTCTTCCTCATAGTCTGCACATTCTCCCTAATCAGATAATAATCAAATTTCTTCTTGAATGACTCGATGGAATCTGCCTCCACCACACTCCTAGTGCATTCCATATCCTAACCGCTCACTGCGTAAATAAAGTTTTCCTCATGCTGCCATGGCTCCTTTTGCCACTTGCTTTAAATCTATTCCCTCTGTTTCTCAATCCTTCTATTAATCGGGATGTTTTTTCTCTCTCTGCTCTGTCTAGGCCCCTCATGATTTTGAACACTCGTATCAAATCCCCTCTCAATGTTCTTTGCTCCAAGGAAAACAATCCCAAGCTCTGCAATCTATCGACATAACTGAAGTTCCTTACTCCTGGAACCATTCTGGTGAATCTCAGTATGCTGTATAATTTATTAACTGGTCCCCCAACCTGTCCTGCCAACTTCATGATTTATGCACATATACACCCTCTACTCCTGCACCCCCTTTAGAATTGTACCCTTTATTTCATATTGTCCCTCTGCATTCTTTCTACCAAACTGAATCACCTCACACTTCTCAGCATTAAATTTCATCTGCCCTCATTCTGCCCATTCCAGCAATCTCTCTGTGAAGTTCTACACTATCCTCCTCATTGTTCACAAAGCTTCCAAGTTTTGTATCATCCACAGATTTTGAAACTGTGCCCTGTACACCAAGGTCCAGGTCATCTATGCCTGTGAGGAAGAACAAGCGTCTCTAACACCAACCCCTGGGGAACTTCACAATAAACCTCCCTCCAGTCCGAAAAACTTCCATTAGCCTCTGCTCTCTATTTCCTATCACTCAGTCAACTTCATCTCCATATTGCAACTGTCCCTTTTATGTCATGAGTTCTAACTTTGATCACAAGTCTGTTGTGGATATTGATGTTTCCAAGATTTGTTAAAAACGTTTTTATTTATTTAGTATCCTAGGAATTGTGTGCTTAACATCAGATCCTCACTTTGCTCAGATAGCAAACTGGTAGCAATAGGCCCTATAAAAAAACATATTGAGCCTTTTGATAGATTTGGCGTCACTGCTTGTTTGTTCATTATTAGTAATGGTTTCCCATATTGTACATTGTATTTCAGTCAACCAATATCATTCAGTTAGAAGTTATTTGTGATGTTTGATCTGTTTTCCTTTATGAAGCAGCTAAAGAGGATTTAGAGCCCATTGTAATCTTGCAATAGGAGTTGTGAATATGGAGGCCAAACATCCTTTCAGCATCCACCCTATCAAGCCACTTATAAATTTTATTTGTTTCAATGAGTTCTCCCCTCAAACTGTAGGGAATATTGGCCCACTCTACTCAATCTCCCCGCATGGGGCAACCCTGTCATTTCAGGAACCAATCTTGTGAACCTCCGAAGCACTTCCTTTAAAGCAAGTATACCCTTTCTTTGGCGGGGAGACCAAAGGAAACTGTACTCCAGGTGTAACTGTGATGTAATGGACTATTCCTCACACCTTCTTGATGCATGCTATATATGAGAGTTTTAATCATGTTGATAGATGGTACATAAGAACATGGGAAATAGGAGCAGGAATAAGCTGGTTAGATTCTGGAGGCTGCTCTGCCATTCACATGATCATGGCTGATTTTCTACCTCAACTCCAACTTCCTACACTATCCCATAATCCTGGATTCTCTTAGTATCCAAAAATCTATCATTCTCTGTCCTAAATATTCTGAACAACTGAGCATTCACTAGATACTTGGGATACAGATTTCCAAAGACTCAAAACCATTTGGTTGAAGAAATTTCTCCTAATCTCAGATCCAATGGCTGACTCCTTATCGTGATCCAGCGCCCTTAATTCCAGACTGTCCAGCCAGGGGAATACAGCCTTTCAGCATCTATTCTGTCAAGCCACGTACAAATTTTATATGTTTCTATGAGATGAAATCTCATCCTTCTAAACTCCAGAGAATATGCTCATTCTACTCAGCTTCCACTTATAGAACAACCCCCTCCTTCCCGGCACCAGTCTAGTGAACCATTGCTTACTTCCTCCAGGGTAAATATGTCCTTCCTTAGTTACAGAGACCCAAACTGTCCTCAATGGTCCAAATGTAATTTAGACTATTGCTCCAATGTAAGTGTAATTTTTCAAAAGTATTAGTGAACCTATTGTAACATTGCTCGTAGATAACTTGTGTCTTGGGCTTCAGTTGTTGATGTATACTGTGATCCCACTCCAGCCTAATTGGAACAGCAGCTCACCCATTGTCACTATATCACAGATTTACTGAACTAATATATCTCAAAACTGACATAAAGTAAAAATATTGCACATCTCTCTGATGGTGAGAGATACAGACCTCACAGAAATAATTGAATGATTGTCTTTCACATTCAAACCCACAGGGCAGTGCTCAAGCTTCAGGTGTAATGAAAAAGTAACGGCGGGGGGAGAAATCGGCAGCTTACAGGACTATTCTCAAACTGACAAGGCTGAGCTGCTCCTGCAATAGGTGCGGGACCAGAATAACATTTATAATGAGGTGATTGGGAGCGTACCTTGTCTCCTGCCTTATTCCCCCTCTGACTTTGACCATCGGTCACCGAATTGAGAGGTGCTGACACATGCTGGTAGTGTGACTCATGTCTCAATTGTGTGCAGACCAGAGAATCCACTGGTGTTCCGGTGGCAGCCTGAAGATCTAAGAAGATTAAAATTAATAAAAATATACTGCCCTTTCCCCACAACCCTGCAGCCCCACTGCCTGGGATAATCTTCAGATCTCGGGCTGCTGATGACCAGAAGGTTCCTAATACAGAGGGCAATGGAACACAGGACCTACATAATAGTTTTAATATTCTATATATTAGTAACACTTAAGAGCCTGAAAATTACTGAAAGCAAAGCCGTATGAACGCAATGCAACCATATCAAATTCCACTCTGTGATTTTAACATTGATATTAACTTGTTTGAAATAAATAGCAGACAAGACGGCTCTGGAATGTGTTCATTGTGTTTATACAGCCATAGAGTCATAGAGGTCTACAGCACAGAAAAAGGCCCTTCGGCCCATCGAGTCTGGGCCGGTGAAACAAGTATCTAACTATTTTGATCCCATTTTCCAGCACTAGGCCCATAGCCTTGTACGCCATGGCATCGTAAGTGCACATCCAAATACTCCTTAAATGCTATGAGGGTTTCTGCCTCTACCACCCTTTCAGGCAGTGAGTTCCAGATTCCCAACACCCTCTGGGTGAAAAAATTCTTCCTCACATCCCCTCTAAACCTCCTGCCCCTTACCTTAAATCTCTTGCCCCCTGGTTATTGATCCCTCCACCAAGGGGAAAAGTTCCTTCCTGTCTACCCTATCTATGCCCCTCATAATTTTATACACCTCAATCATGACCCCCCTCAATCTCCTCTGCTCCAGGGAAAATAACTCCAGTCTATCCGATCTTTCCTCATAACTAAAACTCTCCAGCCCAGGCAACATCCTGGTAAATCTCCTCTGCACTTTCTCTAGTGCAATTGCATCCTTCCTATCATGAAGATTCCAGGACTACACGCAATGGTCTAGCTGTGGCCTAACCAGTGTTTTATACAGTTCCAGCATAACCTCCCTGCTCTTATATTCTATGCCTCGGCTAATGAAGGCAAGTATCCCATATGCTTTCTTAACCACCTGTCCCGCTACCTTAAGTTGGACATGCACAACAAGGTCCCTCTGATCCTCAGTACTTCTCAGGGTCCTACCATTCATCACGTATTCCCATGACTTGTTTGTCCCACCCAAGTGCATCACCTCACACTTATCCAGATTAAATTCCATTTACCACTGATCAGCCCATCTGACCAACCCATCTATATCCTCCTGTAATCTAAGGCTATCCTCCTCACTATTTACCACCCCATCAATTTTCATGTCATCTGCTAACTTATTGATCAACCCTCCTACATTCAAGTCTAAATAATTTATATATACCACAAACAACAAGGGACCCAACACTGATCCCTGTGTCACCCCACTAGACACAGGCATCCAGTCACAAAAATACCCCTCGACCATCACCCTCTGCTTCCTGCCACTCAGCCAATTCTGGATCCAATTTGCCAAATTGCCTTGGATCCCATGGGCTCTTACCTTCGTCATCAGTCTCCCATGTGGGACCTTATCAAAAGCCTTGCTGAAGTCCAAGTAGACCATGTCAAATGCTTTGCCCTCATCTACACACCTGGTCACCTCTTCGAAAAATTCAATCAAATTGGTCAGATATGGCCTCCCCTTAACAAAACTATGCTGACTGCCTTTGATTAATCTCTGCCTCTCCAAGTGTAGGTTAATTCTGTCCCTCAGAATTGCTTCCAATAGTTTCCCCACCACTAAGGCTAGACTGACTGGCCTGTAGTTCTCTGGTTTATCCCTTCCTCCCTCCTTGAATAACGGTACCACATTGGCTGTCCTCCAGTCCTCTGGCACCTCTCCTGTGGTCAGAGAGGTATTGAAAATTATTGCCAGCGCCCCCGCTATCTCCTCTCTTGCCTCACCCAACAGCCTGGGACACATTTTATCTGGGCCTGGAGATTTATCTACTTTTAAGCCTGCCAGGCCACTTGGAATCTCCTCCCTTTCAATGCTAATTTCTTTAATTAGATAACATTATCCAAAGAAATACTAAAACAAGTGTTTGGTATTAAGGCTTTGATTTCTCTGAAGTCAGGTAAGAGCTCTTGGTGACTCATGTGAGGGCTGTGTATATTGTTCAGAACTATTGGGTGAAAACCTCATTGCTTAGGGAGTTGAAATTATAATTCTGTTACAAGATAATTAAGTAGACTTAAGCCTAAATCAATTTGTCCTTCAGAAAGTTCAGTGTTACTTTGAAACTGCAGGGATAGACCATGCTATATTGACTCATTCCCTTGCATTCTCTGTCATTTCCTAAGTATGGAGATTATGAAAATGTATTACTTTTCTTCTGTGATGTGTTACAACATCCAAAGGTTTATTGTGAATATATATATCAGATTGTACAGGTCTCAACTTTTGTCAACTCAACATTGGAAACATTCCAAGAGTTTTTCACTATCCCATGACAAACACCTAAAATTAGACCAGTAATTAATGTAAATATCAAATAAAAAGTTCCCTGTTCATCCTTCCAGGTGTCCTATCAGACTTAAGGAAAAGAAACACTTGCATTTATATAAACCTTTCACCCCCTTAGGACATACAAGCGCATGACAACCAATGATGTCCTGATAAAGTGAAGCCACTGTTGTAATGTAGGAAACTCTGGAGGTCAGGGCAGGTAAATACTGTCTTAAAGATGTTGTGAGGATGTGCTAATTTACAAGAATAGTACAAGCTGGGGTGGTGGTGGTGAGGGAAATTTGACCTCTGCCCAAAACGAATATGAGGTTGATGGAGTGACGGAATGAACCAACTGAAACTGGCATTGGGACATCTGATCTATATTCAGTTGCAGCTCACTGGCTATAGAAGAGTGAACAATCAGCCAGTACTGATGCTCTACCACCTAGAAGGATAAAGGCAGCATGTGTGTGGGAACATCACGCACAAAAGCTTCCTTAAGCCACACACCATCCTGACTTGAAACTATATCTCCGCTTCTTCACTGTTGCTGGGTCAAAATCCTGGAACTCCCTGCCTAACAGCACTATGGGTGTACCTACACCACAGGGACTGCAGCTGCTCAAGAAGGCAGCTCACCGCTGCCTTCTCAAGGGCAACTAGGGATGGGCAATGAATGCTGACCGAGCCAGTGATCCACATCCTCCGCATGAATAATAAAGTAGTGTTCATACATCTGGTAAAATAAGAGGAGCTAGACCCGGGGTGAACCTTGATGTGCCGATAGATTTCTGCGTGGGCCCAGGAAGATTGTTTGTGCTTATCCTAGCCTTAAAAAAAATTAGAAATGCATGTGTTTTCAATAACTCTTTCCAGCATGGAAGAAGCCAGTTGTATAGTGATCATGAACGGAGTTATGTATTTGGTATATGTGGGCTCCTCTATCTGAAGGAGTGTGCAGAATTCTCTTCCTTTGGGGATTTAAGTCTGAGGTGGCAAGTTTCTTTAGACAGGCCAAGGTAAGAGATACAAGCCTGTCAGCATAAGGACATATCTGAGTTGAGTATCTTCGGTAAAATCTGACCTGTCTTAATGCCACCCATGATCATCATCCTTCTTCAGAATGTTCAAATAAAGATATTTTCAAAGGAATTCCCATAAGTGAAAGGTAATGATTTATTCAAGAACTACAACTGTGCAAACAGCCAGTGAATAAAGATACAACACAGCTTCAAGTAGCGAACACAAAGTCTGCAATAGGATTCAGGAAGTTACTTTGCATTACAAGGCCAAAACAGTACAGAAATAGTCAATAATAAAAAAAGCAAATGTTGGAAACAGCCAGGAGGTCTGGCAGCATCTGTGGGGATGAGAGAAATCAAGTCAACATTTCAGGTCAGTGATCTTTCTCAGAACTGGAAAAAATGAGAGATGTACCAGGTTTGCAGCAATACAGAAGCTGAGAAAGGGATGGGAAGAACTAAAAGGGAGGCCTGTGTTTGGGCAGAGGACAGGAGAGAATCAATGACAAATGGATGACAGTTCAAGGCAAAAGGAGATGGTAGTGGGACAAGCAAATAAACAAAAGCTGTTCTTAGAGAAGGCAAAACTGGGAATAGCAGAATCATGGTTGCATCACGATTTACTGGCTACAAAACTAGCCAGTTGATCATTGATACAAAGCAATAAAAACAACAACATTTTAAGAACAAGTTGGAGGGAAATCAGTGTTGTACAAGTGCCAGAATATAGTTTGCAGGGTCAGGGATGGTCTCATAATTAACTTTGCAGAGGCAGGAGCCACTGCACTTCGAGGACATTGAGGGAGCACTCATTGCCCCTGAGGCCAAGGGAATTGACCAGTTTCTGCCAGTTCCAACTCGGGGTGGGGGAGGTTTCATGTTCTCCCACTCAGAAAAAATGTCATAGAATAGTATAGCACAGGAAAAGGCCATTCAGCCCCATTGTGCCAGTATGGGCTCTTTGACAGATCTATCCAATTAATCTCCCCTTCCCCTTGCCCTTTCCCCATAACTCCTACAACTCTTTTTCCTTTTCAAGGGCAGATCCAATTGGCTTTTGAAATTGAATCTGTTTCCATTGCCCTTTCACACATCAAATTCCAGGTCACAGCAGCTTGCTGGGTGAAAAAAAGAAAATCTCCTCACCTCCCCTCTGATTACTTTACATATTGCCCATCTTTTGATTACTGACTCTTCTGCCAGTAGAAATAATTCCTCCTTGGTTAGCCCTGGATCAAGGTGGAGATGGAGAAGGCAAGAGTATTATCCCAGTGTTAATGGCCGCAGAATATTTAAATATTTTGACATAAATTTAACTTAACAGCTCTTTCAGTGCATAGCAATGATTTTTGATACAATACTGGCTAATTGCATGAAGTAGTTAAGAGCTTGGAAGTTGATGATATCAAAAAAATTATTCAATATTTTTACTGGCTTTCTTTTGTACTCCTGGGTGTTGAAAGCAATATAGAATCCTTCTCAGAGTTACTAGAGTATTGGAAAATGTGTATGAGTTATAGAATCTGAACAACCATTTTCCTTCTGTAATATTATTCTGTTTACAAATTCATTTCAGTTATCTTTCAGGAGATTCAGAAAATAATGTCTGCTCTTGTGGATTAGTAAGAAATAAATCAAATGTAAAAAACTGCTGTCTTTAATATTTTGTTAATCATTTCAGATTAACGTTTACTCAGATACCATGGAAATTAAGTTTATAATATGATGAAAATATAATTTTCACTGCCTTAAGCCTTATCAATGCCCCAGGGACTTTTGCATTCCACCAAGCTATTTGTTGATTCACAAGTTATAAAGCATATAATGATAATGACCTTGAATGTACATAGTGGGGTGATGATGTAG
Source organism: Carcharodon carcharias (assembly GCF_017639515.1). Lineage (NCBI taxonomy): Eukaryota > Metazoa > Chordata > Chondrichthyes > Lamniformes > Lamnidae > Carcharodon > Carcharodon carcharias. The sequence goes on from NC_054469.1 coordinate 219,973,929, forward strand.
ACATTTAAGAGGCTAAAGTGACATTCTTCCCTCCACCAGTCTAATGGAGGATGTTAACTGTTCATTTGGTCTCAGGCAAACCGACAGAAAGAGGAATTTCGAATAAAGAAGGACAGAATTTGTCCACGTCAAGGACAGGTGTGACAAACACAGATATGAAGAGTTTAGAAAATGTTAGGCTGCTGGAAAACATATTTACAGAATTACACAGTTGTCACCATAGTGACTGTAGTAATTTATAGATGTTCACATACTGTTCCTCTTGAAACTGCATAACAGTTGATGTGTCGTCATTGAATGTCAGTTCTTATTATTGAAGTTACAATGTGCTACAGTAAGCTTGCACTGTAAGTGCTGCAGCAAAGTTTATTAGCATTCCAATATTGCATGGTCACATCGTTCTCTGTATAATGAGTTACTGGTCTGAGCTATATTATCAGCAGGAAGCACAGGCAGGGAGTCAAACCTGAGCCCTAACTTGCTATAGAAATAGAGCAAGAATAAAGTTATCAGACACAGATCACATTGTGGCACTCTTGGAGTTACTGAACACAGAACAGCTTCCAGCAGGTTTGGTATTGGAAATGAAAATCCTTGACATGTCGATGCATTGTCATAAACTGGCCTTGTTTTAGAGAGATGTATAAACCAGTTATTAAAATAAAATATAAATTATTGGTAAATGCTTACCAAGTTTCCTTTGCCTTGTTTGCCAAGTGCAAAGACTGGGAAAAGATGGGTACACAACCTGTGATTTTCCACCTGCCTCTTTTTCTCTTTCTAATTCATTAGCTTTCAGGAGTTCAGGGATGTCCTCATAACATAGTCAGCACTAGATTATTGCAAGTTCCTTTCTCTCTCTCAGAAGGTAATTTTATAAATCTATGCTGCTGCCTGGGAGACTCATTTTCCACCATTTTTTGACGATTCAATTAAATATTTGAAAAATTGCAAACAGCTTGCATTTAAATTTCCAATGTCATTGCTGGTAAGGGTGAGCTCCGCAATTGCAATGGGGACTTATACATAATCTACATGGGTGAGAAACCATTCTGTAAAATATTGTTATAGCTACAGTTGGCACTTTCATATCAAGTTCATAACTCTGCCATTTTGACACAGATTTTAACCTATTTTACCTTCCATTCATTGATATATTAACAGAGGTATTACCTCATTTTAAATCCACTGTTAACAAGGTCAGTACTTGCATTTAGGTGGGATTTTTAATATGATGAAATGTCCCATGGGACTTCACAGAATCGCCTTCAAACAAAATTTGACACAGAACCACATATGGAGTTATTAAGCATGTGGCTAAAGGTTTAGTCGAAATGGAAGGTTTTAAGGAACATCTTAAAGAAGGAGAGGTAGAGAGACAGAGAGGTATAGGGGGAGGATTCCTGAGCATAACACCGAGGCAATTGAATGGTCACAGCACCATTGGTGGGACAATTAAAATTGGGGTTAGGCAATAGACCAGAATTGGAGAAGTATAAAGATGCCAAAGAGTTAGAAACACAGAAACTAGGAGCAGGAGTAGGCCATTCGGCCCTTCAGGCCTGCTCCGCCATTCATTATGATCATGGCTGATCATCCATCTCAATAGCCTGCTCCTGCTTTCTCCCCATACACTTTGATCCCTTTTGTCCCAAGAGCTATATCTAACTCCTTCTTGAAAACATACAATGTTTTGGTCTCAACTACTTTCTGTGGTAGTGAATTCCACAGGCTCACCACTCTCTGGGTGAAGAAATTTCTCCTCATTTCCGTCCTAAATAGTTGTAGGACAGAAGGAGATAACAGAGGTGGGGAGGGGTGAGGCCTTGCAGGTACTTGAAAATAAGGGTAAGAATTTGAAATAAAACATGCAAACAACTTGCATTTATGCAGGACTTTTAATGTAGTTTTCCAGAATTTTAAACCTAGACAAGGTCAGACCAGGAGCCAATGTATGTCAGTGAGCATGGGAGAGATAAGTTAAAGTAACAGATGGAAGAACTTTTGCCCATATCTCACAAGGAAGAGATGGGGTTGGAATGCTGGATGGGACCTACAGTGGGATTCCCTAAAATCTCAATCTTGCAAAAGCCTGAAAAGGAAGCAACGGACCCTCTCAGGATTGCATTTGTGAACTCTCGGCCTATGCTGTGGCCTGACTGTCTGGAAATTTGTTGGGATGGATCATTTTACTGTGATCACCCTCCTCACCACCCCCACCTTAAAGTAATGAGCATTCAATATTTGTTCTTCTATATTTTGGGTGGGGGAGACTGCCATGCTCTGGAATTTCAGGTTGCTTGTGGCGGGTGAGCACCCATCAGATGTCTGCAATAGCACAGCTGTCTGATGACTCAGTAAAAAAACAACAATGTGACTTCAGTTATCTTCCAATAACATGAAAAGAAACTCAATATTGCATGTTAAAATCTTTACCCTTTTTGCTATTTTTAACAAACTGGACTTTTCTGTTGAACAACTAAAAATTAAGATGGCTGCTACAAGTCATCTGATCATGGGTTTGGCCCTGGGAGCTATCCTCAGGAGTTTCAAGGACAAAATAATTGTTTTCTCAATTTCTGGAATGTCACACCTCATTATGCCAAGAGAGCTATTTTCAGATTCACGTCACACCTGGGACTGTTTAGACCAATTTCAAAGTGAATTATGGGCATGTCTTTTATATCTGATAAGCCCATCTGGCTAGTGGAGTCAATGGGTCTACCAAGACAATGACTTCCCAAATGCCAGACCCTCAATATAAGTGGTAGCTCTTTCAGCAACTAATGACTGGGACATTATCAGTTCTGAAATCAAAGCCAACACCAGACATTGGAGAAACACCCTGTTTTAAGTCTGTGTGAAGAAGAAAGGTCACATGACCCCAAGCCTCTGGTCTTTTTGGCATTTTAATATTACATCTTTCGGCCTCATGGCCAGTCTGCTGTTTAAGCATTGAATTGGTGAGGCAAAAACAGGCTCTTCCAGGCTGAACAACAGCTTGTCCATCCAGCCTGATTCTGCTGGAATATTTATGGGGGGGACATTGCTAGACTTCTAATCTAGAGACCTAGGCTAATGCTCTGGGGTCATGAGTTCAAATCCCACCATGGCAGCTGATAGAATTTGAATTCAGTTAATAAATCAGGAATATAAAGATAGTCTCAGTAATGGTGACCATGAAACTACTATTGATTGTCGTAAAAACCCATCTGTCCATTAGGGAAATAAATCTGCTGTCCTTACCTGGTCTGGCTTACACATGATGTCGCACGAACAGCAATATGGTTGACTCGTAAATGCCCTCTGAAATGACCTAGCTAGGGCAACAAATGCTGGCCTTGTCAACAACACCCATGTCCCATGGAAGAAAAAAATTATAACATAGCCTACAGAACCGATTCAAACTTTATGTATCTACTTCATCTTGCAGGATCAACACCAACTGAAAAGTGAATACTACAAATCCCCAGCTGAACTTAAATGCCTATGCCTAAGAATTACTCATTGGTCTCTGGAACTCACATGAATTAATATTCATTTTCTGTGGTTCTTGTACAGTAAAACCCCTTTTATCTATCCTCCCTGTCCTGTGTGATGTGAGATGTAGGACGTGACACAAACTCCTTGTGTGTGTGTTGAATGTGGAAAATAAACTAACCTTCTGAATTAACCCTAACTTGATTTTGCTTTGGATCAGTAGTAAACTGGATCATAACAAACAAGGGGTCTCCTTAATTAAGAAAGGGTGTACATGGGTTAGAGGCAGTTCAGAGAATGTTTACCAGACTAATATCAGAAATGGTGGGTTGTCCTATGAGGAAAGGTTGGACAGGTTAGGCTTGTATCCACTGGAGTTTAGAAGAGTAAGGGGTGACTTTAAAACCCTGAGTGGTCTTGACAAGGTGGATGGAGAGAATGTTTCCTCTTGTGGGAGAATCTAGAACTAGGGACAACTTTATAAAGAAGGGGTAGCCCATTTAAGACAGAAATTGGAGAATTTTTTTCTCTCAGAGGGTAATGAGTCTTTGGAATCCCCTTCCTCAAAAGACAGTGGAAGCAGATTATTTGAATATTTTTAAGGCAGAGATAGATAGATTCTTGATAAACAAAGGGGGTGAAAGGTTATTGGGCATAAGCGGGAGATTACAATCAGATCAGCCATGATCTTATTGAATGGCAGAGCAGGCTAGAGGGGCTGAGTGGCCTACTCCTGCTCCTAATTCATACATTCATATGTTTATCTGGTTGGGAAAAAATATGCCATCGCTTATTCTTTCAAAAACTAATTCAAAACACCTTCTGCTTACAGACAGGTGGTAAGAGGAAATCAGTGCAGTTTGGCTGTCTGTCTCCTGCCCATAACACTTCCCACGGATTCCTACAAACACGTATGGCATCAACAGCAGAGATCACGAGTGGATGCATTTTACACTCCAGCCACAATGATTCTCTATCCTTATCTATTTTTTCAGCAAGCGTTGCATCAATGAAATTGATAGTATGCATAGTATATCTTACAATGAGGTGCTATCAACATGTAACTTATAACACTCCTGTAATGAACATTGAGACTCTTACAACATTGAGACTTTTACAACATTGAATTATGTAATTCCTCTCTGCTTCTCAAAATATCCCTCTCTCCCCTGTTTTAAAACGCTCCTTAAAACTTACCTATTTGACCTCACCTGCCCTAATATCTCCTTCTGTGGCTTGGTGTCAAATCATGTTTGATAATGCTCCTGTGAAGCTCCTTGGGATGTTTCACTACATTAAAGTTGCTATATAAATGCAAGCTCTTGCTGTTAAGTTATTATGTTATGTTGCTGTATTTTGCTCACAGGCATTCAGGTTCCACTGGGAGTCCCACTCTCCTGGAACACCATTGATAGAATATCAGTTGAATTCCCAGTGAGCCTCTGACTGTCCCATCAAAGGGACAATTCAAGATCATGACAAATCTGCTGTGGAAATTCAGAGCCGTTGTTTATTGCTCTCTCTAATAGGCACACTGTATAAATTGTCAAGTTCTCTTCAGGGGTTCCAAAGGATTATTTTCAGAGGCTTATGCATTTCAACAACAAATCCTCACAGGTATAGTGGAAGTCCTTTCAAACATGTAACAATATCAAATCGGGAATCATATGCTAACCGAATATCACAAGGTCAATGGATTTTTCATTTTTTTTTTTGGCTGTCAGTATTCCAATCATTGGGAAGATTATGCTTTAAAGGCTCTCAATGCAATATCTTTCCATCCCAGTATTCAGTTTTCATTTCATCATCGTAAAAATCAATCTCACTTTAACTCTGATCAGTTGCGCTTGCGGAAATGAAAATTTGCAAGGCTTCAAGAGCACTTCATTTCATGGACTGAAAAATTGTTGGAAGTGGCTGGCATCCTTGTGCCCTACTGCCAAAACTTTGCCTCAGTGTGAAAAAACCTTAGGAAGACAACAATCCTTTGTAAACACTACAAAACTGTTACATACAATGGGTACAAATGTAACCTTGTCAGCCTGTTCCTGCCCCACGGAACTAATTTCTTGCTATCTTGACTCCATTTTCTCTCCTTGTCCAGTCCCTTCCCATCTACATCCGTGATTCCTCTGACACCCTACGTCATATCAACAATTTCCAGTTCCCTGGCCCAACCACCTCCTCTTCACCATGGACGTCCAACCCCTCTACACCTCCATCCCCCACCAGGATGGTCTGATCGCTCTCCGCTTCTTCCTCGAACAGAGGCCCGAACAATCCCCATCCACCAATACTCTCCTCCGTCTGGCTGAACTTGTTCTCACACTGAACAATTTCTCCTTCAACTCCTCTCACTTCCTCCAAATAAAAGGTGTGGCTATGGGTACCCGCATGGGCCCCAGTTATGCCTGTCTCTTTGTGGGGTATGTGGAACATTCCTTGTTCCAGTCCTACTCCGGCCTCCTCCCACAACTCTTTCTCCGATGATTGCTTCAGTGCTGCTTCATGCTCTCATCTGGACCTGGAAAAATTTATTAATTTTGCTTCCAATTTCCACCCCTCCATCAGTTTCACATGGTCCATCTCTGACACCTCCCTTCCCTTCCTTGACCTTTCTGTCTCAATTTCTGGTGATTGACTGTCCACCAATATCCATTACAAGCCTACTGACTCCCACAGCTACCTCGACTACAGCTCCTCACACCCCCTTTCCTATAAGGAATCCATCCCATTCTCTCAGTTTCATGACCTCCATCGCATCTCTTCTGATGACGCCACTTTCAAAAACAGTTCCTCTGACATGTCTTTCTTCTTCCTTGACCGAGATTTTCCACCCATGGTAGTTCACAGGGCCCTCAACAGTGTCCGGCCCATCTCCCACGCATCCACCCTCACACCTTCCTTTCCCTCCCAGAAACATGATAGGGTCTCCCTTGTCCTCACTAATCACCCCACCAGCCTCTGCATTCAAAGGATCATCCTCCGCCATTTCCACCAACTCCAGCATGATGCCACCACCAAACACATCTTCCCTTCACCCCCACTGGTGGAATCCGCAGGGATCGTTTCCTCCAGGACACCCTGGTCCACTCCTCCATCAGTCCCTACACCTCAACCCCCTCCCACGGCACCTTCCCATGCAACTGCAGAAGGTGCAACACCTGCCCCTTTACTTCCCCTCTCCTCACCGTCCAAGGGCCCAAACATTCCTTTCAAGTGAAGCAGCATTTCACTTGCACTTCCCTCAATTTGGTCTACTGCATTCTCTGCTACCAATGCAGTTTCCTCTACATTGGAGAGACCAAACACAGACTGGGTGACTGCTTTGCGGAACACCTTCAGTCTGTCCGCAAGCAATACCCAGACCTCCCTGTCGCTTGCCATTTCAACACTCCACCCTGCTCTCATGCCCACATGTCCATCCTTGGCCTGCTGCAATGTTCCAGTGAAGCTCAACGCAAACTGGAGGAACAGCACCTCATCTTCGGACTAGGCACTTTACAGCCTTCCGGACTGAATATTGAGTTCAACAATTTTAGATCATGAACTGTCTCCTCCATCCCCACCCCCTTCCGATCCCCCTTTTTTCCAATCATTTGTATAGATTTTTCTTTTCCCACCTATTTCCATTATTTTTAAATGTACTTCCACTCATTGTTTTATCTCTATCTTTTAGTCTTTTTTGATCCCTTCCCCTCACCCCCACTAGGACTATCTGTACCTTTATTATCACATTCCTTAGATAATATCACCAGCTTCAACACCTCTTTGTCCTTTTGTCTGTGACATCTTTTGGTTATCTCCTATCACTGGCCCTCTATCCAGCTCGACTTATCCCACCCCTCCCTCCCCCCTACCCCCTTAAACCAGCTTATATTTCACCTCTTTTCTTTTTTTCATTAGTTCTGTTGAAGAGTCATATGGACTCAAAACACTAACTGTGTCCCTCTCGCAGATGCTGTCGGACCTGCTGAGTTTTTCCAGGTATTTTTGTTTTTCTTTTGGATTTCCAGCATCCGCAGTTTTTTTGCTTTTATACAATCGTAACCTAGCCTGCTCAGCAGGAACCTGACAGAATGGGATGGGCTGCTCTACTGGATTATACTCTCCACTGAAGTCAGTTTTCCTTCAGGTGGGTGCAGTTCAAAAGATATTTTTATGAAAAGTAATCATCATACAATTTTTTCTCACTAAGATCCTGTGCATTGCTTCAGAAATAGCTTATTTAGATAGGAACATTATGTATTGCAAACTAAATAAGGAACTGGCCTGGAAACTCTTGTGGTGAGTTTCAAAGTTTTTGTAGAAGCCAACAATATAATCTTCAGCACTGGAGTCCAGTAAGTGCCTGATGCAAACTGTGAGGTAATTTTGGGTAATATTGATTTCAGTGCCCATAATACATTTCTCATAAATTTGAAGATTCTGATGTGTGCTCCTTCAATGTAGCTTCTCTTTGGGAGAAGGGTGAGTTGCCTGGTTTCTGATTGTCAATGTCTACCTCTAGGGATGAAGATAGTCCACAACCTCCTTGTTCTGGATTAATAAATAGTCCTGTAACTGTAAGAGCCAAGTGTATTGTTGCAGTGACAATCTGGAGCTTTTATACCCTTTGGAATATGGAATCATTTGGGTGAAGTGGTTGGGTGGTATAGATGGGGCATCATCTTGAGAAATATTGCCTGTCTCTGGGCACACCCTCAGCAAACTCAGATTTGTGTGGCACGGTATTGAGATTTTCAGAGTCCCCCAGTATCTGCTTCCCACAGATTGGCAATTCCAGGCAGGGCAACCTGTTGTAACGTTGAAGTCCAAGTTCTCAATGGCCCCTGTCAAAATATCCTAGAATGAGATATATCTGAGCTTAGCACTTCAACTAGTGGAAGCACTTGTGAAATGCCCTTTGTGTTAATCTGCAGCTTACTTAAGCAGGCATGCAGCACTCCACAGTTTGAGGTTATGGCATGATCCATACAGTGCCAGCGTATTCTCAAAGTGCTGCTGAGCTGACTTTCTAGACAGAGTGAAATCAAAACTCTGGGTTAACCAGCTGAAGAAAACCTTTGGACTTGGCCTTGAACCTGTGATTGAGAGGCTCTTGTAATTGAACTGAGGTCATAAGTGGGAGCATTCCTGATCTTGTGCTGAGGCCTCCAACCTCTATTTTACTTTCTGAAAGATTTACAATCAGCTGACTTTGTTCTCCAAATAAGTTATTCACAATTATCCATGAAGATTATAAATGTACACACAGTGCCTCGCAGATAATGCTGCTGTGAAGTGCCTTGAGATGTTTTACTACCTTATAGGCGACATGCAAATACAAGATGTTTTTATTTTCAGCACCTGTTCCTTCTCACTACTTCAGTGGCATCTGCATCAGTAACCATTTCAAAGGTTGTAGCTGGCTGACTCTCAGGGTCACAGTACGGCTGACCTTCCCTCTACATTAAAGCAAGCAGCTTTGGCATCGCCTCTGACATGAGGCTCCAATAGAGAACCACTCTATGGGCTGAATGTTGACATTGGCGAGCAGGGGGCAGGGCCCGCTCGCCAACGTGTAAAATGATGCGGGATGACATCAGGCGGAACCCCAGATGTCATTCCGCCCCATTTAAATATTCAGGAAGGCGGGGGCGCAGCAAAATCAGCTGTGGGTCCGCCGACCTGTCAGTGGCCAATTGAGGCCATTGACAGGATCAATTAAGCAATCAAAGGACCTGCCCGTCCAACCTTAATGTTGGCGGGCAGGCCAGGAGCCCCGGCGGCAATGAGAAAAAACATGAAACCTCATCCGGGATGAGGTTTCATGCAGGGTTTCTAAAAGTTTAATAAAGATTTAGTGTAATTTATGAATCTGTCCCATCTCGTGTGACATTGTCACATGAGGGGGACATGTTAAGGACTTTTTTTCTATTTTTAATATTTTTAAAAGTGTCACCGATCTCCCTGAGGCTGCACTTAGCCTCAGGGAGATGTGTGCTCTTTCATACACATGTGTGAAAGAGTGCATTCCCGCTTTTGGTGAACTCCCCCACCACCCACATAGGGAGTACATAGCACTTCCTGCTGGATGTCACGCTGGGTGGGCCTTATTTGCCCCGCCCAATTAAAATGGCGGTGGGGCCCCCTTCTCCGGCAGGGATTGGCTCCCCGCCCGCTGGAGATTGGGTCAGGTCCGCCCAGCAGGCAGAAAATTCAGCCCTATGTTTTTTTTTAATACTTATCAGTCTATGTATAGCATGTCGGTGTTAAATCTGCCTAGCTTCTTCTATTTTATGCAATATAGATATTGTGTACGGGCAAATGAATCCATCCGTGTATTATACCCACCTCTAAAAACAAAGCCTCAGAACCCTGAAATGAATTTCAAGCCTCTTCTGAGATATCAATTATACACAACAACCTGGTTTCTACTGCTGTGCTTATAAAGATAACACAAGCACTTGTAAAGATCTCCTCAGTGAGACATTCCAAATCAATTTCCTAATTTATTATTTATCTCAATGTACTACATTGCAATACCATCCAGCTAGACAATGAAACTGACAGTGTAACTGTGTCTTTGAAGCAATACAGCATGGACAATTGGCACTTTCTTTGGAATTGGCAGGTGCTCAGGACTCAGAGGCAGAGAAATTTTTTTACTCTATCTTTCATTCTGCTTTCTTTTTATTTCCTGTATTCATAGCAGAGATATCAGCAGCAGTAAACTCGAAATGTTGGTTGTAATGTTGGGCAAAATGACTGATACATCAATCCAATCTGTATGCCACCAATATCAAGGCATTCTGGTCCCATTCCGATGAACTCACAAAGTGGGGTGGGAGGGGAGTGGGTGGGGGGGAGTCATGTGTTTCTGTTGCATATGGAGCATTGGCCCGATGAAGGGCAAAACAGAAATACAGACTGCATACAGAGTGCGAGAGATAGCGAGCAGCAAGCCTTCATAAAGAGAGGGAGGGGAGGAGTCAATTGGTGAGTGACAGGTGAGTAAACACTTTTATATATAAAGTTTAAGGTATGTCAGCGCAGCTCGGCCATGTGGAATATGCATCTTTTGGGATGTGGCAATTTGTGGAGACACAAAGTGTCCTCAATGGCTACATCTGCAGGAAGTGTCACCCCGCTGCAAAAGCATGCGCTCCAGGTTGCTGAACTCGAGAGGCAGCTGGAGTCAGTGTAGTGCATCTGCAAGGCCGAGGATTACGCGGATAGCATGGTTCGGGAGGTGGTCACACCGCAACTAAGAAGTATGCAGGCAGAGAGGGAATGGGTGACTGCTAGAGTACCTAAAAGAAATAGGCAGGTGGTGCAGGAATCTCCTGAGGCTATTTCTATCTCTAACTGCTTTTCCAGTGCTAGTGAGCGAAATGGTTCCTCAGAGGACTGCAGCAAGAGCCAATTTCGTGGCACCATGAGTGGCTCATGCTGCAGGAGCAGATGATGAACTGTGGAAGTTCTATGGTGGTAGGGGATTCCATAGTTAGGGGAGCAGACAGTGTTTATGGCTGTCGACGTGACTCCAGGGTGGTATGTTTCCCCCCCACCCCGCCGGTGCCAGCGTCAAAGATGCCACAGAATGGCTGCAGGACAATTTTTGGGGCAGGGCAAGCAGCCAGAGGTCATGGCCCACATTGGGACCAATGACAGGCAGGAAAAGGGACAAGGTCCTGAAAGCAGATTTTAGGGAGTTAGGGAGCAAATTAAAAAGCTGGACATCATGAGCAGTAATCTCAGGATTACTCCCAGTGCTACGTGCTGAACATAAGAATAGGAAGATTGAGCAGCTCAAATTCGTGGCTGGAGAAACAGAGTAAGAAGGAGGTCTTTCGATTTCTGAGGCATTGGGACTGGTTCTGGGGCAGGTGGGGCCTGTACAAGTAGGATGTTACACCTTAACAGGACTGGGACTAATGTCCTTGCAGGGACTTTTGCTAGTGCTATTGGGAAGGGTTTAAACTAGATTGGCAGGGGGATGAGAACCTGAGGGGAAATTCAGAGAGGAGAGGAGAAAAACTAGCAGTGGGAAGTACAGTAGTATTAACTGATAAGGAGGATATATCAGAGAGTAGTACCAAGGTAAATAGAATACTTGGGAGTTTGATAGAACTAGAGTAAGCAATAGTAAATCATTGGATGGGGTCAGAATTAGGGGGAAAGTTAAAAAGCCTATATCAGGATTAATGTGCATGTATGTGAATATGTGGAGTGTAGTTAATAAGATTGGTGAACTACAGCCACAGGTAGACAAATGAAATTATGATATTTTTGCTATAACAGAGACCTGGCTCAAAGGAGGGCAGGACTTGGCATTAAATATCCCTGGGTACAAGTTATTTAGGAGAGACAGGAAAGGAAGAAAAGCAGGCAGGGGAGAGGGTGGTGGGGAGTGGCAGTATTGATTAAAGATGGTATTACAGTACTGAAGAGAGAGAGAGGATGTTCTAGATGGATCAAGGACAGAATCTCTCTGACTATAGGTAAGGAATGAGAAAGGTGCAACAACATTGATCAGTGTAGTATATAGACCACCAACCAGTGGCAGGGATGTAGAGAAACAAAGTTACAAAGAAATTACTGAGAGGTGCAAGAATTATAGAGTAATTATAATGGGGGACATAATTTATCCAAATATAGACCAGGATATTAACAGTGCAAAGGGACAAGGAGGGCGCGAGTTCCTGAAGTGTGTTCAAGATAATTTTCTGCAGCAGTATGTTTCCAGTCCAATCAGAGGGCAGGCACTATTGGACTTGGTTCGGGAATGAGTTGGCCCAAGCAGATCAAATATCAGTGGGAGAGCATTTAGGGGGCAGTGACCATTGTATCATAAGGTTTAGTTGGCTATGGAGAAGGAAAAGGAGCAACCCAGGGCAGGGATAATTAATTGGATAAAAGCCAACTTCAATGGGATGAGAATTGATCTGGGGTCGAGTGAGTTGGCGGAAAAGACGATGGCTGAACAATGGACCACCTTCAAAGAGATTGTATTGCTTTGTCAAGGTATATGCCCTTGAAGGGAAAGGTAGGACAAATAAAGATAGGACACCCTGGATGATGAGAGCGATAGACGTGAAGATGATGAGAAGGAAGATGTATACGTATGACATATATCAGTTAGAAAATACAATGGAGAATCAGTCTGAATATAGAAGGACCAGAGAGGAAGTGAAAAAACCTAATGAGAAAATCAAGGAGGGAGCATGAAAAAATTCTAGCAGCTAACATAAAAAGGAATCCCAAGGTCTTCTATAAGCATGTGAATAATAGAAGGGTGGTAAAAGAAAGGGTAGGGTCGATTAGGGACAAAAAAGGGGACTTTCACATAGGGAAAGAGGAGTAGCAGAGGTGTTGAACAAATGCTTTGCCCCTGTCTTTACAAAGGAAGAGGATGCTACCCAGGCCAAGGTGAGAGAGAAGGTAACTGGCACACTGGAGGAATTTACAATTGAGAAGGTGGTGGTGTTAGAAAGGCTATCTTTACTTAAAATTGATAAGGTACCAGGACTGGACGAGATGCATCCAAGGATACTGAGGGAGGTGAGAGTGGTAATTATCTGATTATCAGATAATCTTCCAGTCTTTCTTGGACACAGGGGTGGTGCTAGGGGACTGGAGAATTGCGAAAGTTGATCAAAAAGGGGTGCAAGGATAATGCTGGAAACTACAGACCAGTCAGTTTGACTTCAGTAGCAGGGAAACTTCTGAAAAATATAGTTTGTGGCAAAATCAATAGCCACTTAGACAGGTGCAGGATAATTAAGGAAAGCCGCCATGGATTCATTGAGGGAAAATCATGTTTAACTAACTTGGTGGAGTTTTTTGAGGTGGTAACAGAGAAAGTTGATAAGGGCAAAGCTGTTGATGTGGTGTATATGGATTTTCAAAAGGCATTTGATACAGTGCCACACAACAGACGTGTGGGCAAAATTCTAGCTCATGGAATAAAAGGAAAAGTAGGCACTTGGATAAGAAATTGGCTGAGTGGCAGGAAACAGAAAGTAGTGATAAATGGTTGTTTTTCATATTGGAAAGGTTCCTATTGGAGTTCCCCAGGGGTCATTGTTGGGACTCTTGCTCTTCTTCATATATATTAATGACCTAGACTGTGGTGTGCAGGTCATGGTTTCAAAATTTGCAGATGACACAAAGATTAGAAGAGTTGTCAACTGTGATGAGGATAGTCTTGAACTTCAGAAGGACACAGGAATATTGGTGGATTGGGCAGATGAAGTTCTATGCAGAGAAGTGTGAGGTGATTCATTTTGGCATGAAGAATGTGGAGAGACTGTATAAAGTAAAGGGAGAAACTCTAAAGGTGGTTCAGAAACCAAAGGACTTCGGTGTACATGTACATAAGTCATTGAACAACTGTATCTATGAGGATAGATTGGAGAGGCCGGGACTGTTTTCCTTGCGGAAAAGAAGGCTGAGAGGAGACTTGATAGAGGTATTCAAGATCCTGAGGGGTAAGGACAGGGTAAATAGTGAGAAACTGTTCCTACTCAAGAGAACAGCAAGAACTAGAGGACACAGATTCAAAATAATAGGCAAAAGGAGTCAATGTGTTTTTTTATTATTCATTCACAGGATACGGGCTTTGCTGCCTGGGCCAGCATTTGTTGCCTATCCCGATGTGATGTGAGGGAAAAAAAATTCTCCCAGAGTATGGTTGGAGCCTCAAAGGAACTTCCTGAAAGGGTGGTGGAGGCAGGTTCGATCAAGGTATTCAAAAGGGAATTAGAATGCTATCTAAAAAGAAAGAATGTGCAAGGTTATGGGGATAAGGCAGGGGAGTGGTACTAGGTAGATTGCTCTTCCAGTGAGTCAGTACAGGCTCGATAGACTGAATGGCCTGCTTCTGTTCTGTAAATATTCTTTGACTCTGTGATAAAGGCAGACAGGATCATATGTCCATGTAACCAATTGCCAATTGTCAATCCATCAATGCAAATGGATGGGAAAAAATTAAGTGGTTTGCATAATGGAAGTGTGATTCTGCCAGCCTGATTTTGCTCTGTGCATTGAGCCCAAGCAATCATTTAGCACTGTAATGGTTCAAGAAGGCAGCTCACCTCCACCTTCTCAAGGCCAAATGGGGATGGATAATAAATGCTGGCCCAGCCAGTGATGCCCATAAAAAACAATAAGGGTAAACTCTTCCCCAATTTCTCGGCCATGTTAGTGTAAGAAGAGGCTGAGCGGGACAGTTAACCTTGGATCACTCTTCCATAGCTTCTTGTGGTTCACTCACAATCCTACCAAGATGTTCTTTATTCACCACAGGAAGTTGTCTCTTGGTTCAGGGAATGCCACCGGCAATCGACACTTTCCTAAATGACCCTTACCTAGGAAAATGGGATCTGCTTCATGGCAGGGTCAGAGGATTGCAAAAAATAAATTCCCAATCACAGTGTGCAAAAGATCCACATTTTAAATGTCCGGTGACTAGAAAAGCTCCAACGCAGACCCAACATTTGAACATCAATCTCGAAATTTTGCGGGGTTCCAAAGCTCGGCAGAACTCTGTGAAAAATGGTCAACCTGGACCTCCACTCTTCCTGAAATTTTCCAGCTTGTCTTGTAAGGAACAGAATCCCTGTCAGCCCTTTACAAAAAGGCTGGAGCCAAGGTGGGGGTTTCTTGTTCATGAAGATCCCTCAGCTTTCTCAGAGTGGTTTTGGATGATGGGGGGGAGAGATGGACTGCTCAGTTAGGTTCCATTATGGTGTGTTTCAGGCTAAGTAGTCTGCCTACGGCCTCGATACTGGCAATATTCTTTTCAAATTTATTTTGAATGAGACGTGCTTGGGGTAAAGGGATGAACCAGATAGCCCCCAGACCCTACTCCACCCACCCAAAGGAGGCATTTATCTGTAGGCAGGCAGCAAAGATGCACCCACATACCCATTTGCCTCATGCAAAATAAGAGATAGATTGAATAGACTGGTGCTCTTTTGTCTAGAGAGAAGGCTGAGGAGTGACCTGATTGAGGTCTTTGGAAGGGTAGACTTAGATAAATTGTTTCCACTGGCAGGATAGTTCATAAATATAAGCTGGTTACAAATAAATCCAGTAGGGAGTTCCAGGAGAAACTCCTTTACCAGCATGGTTAGAACATGGGTCTCACTACTAAAGGGAATAGTTGAGTTGAATAGTGTAGGTATATTTAAGGGGAGGCTCATGTATAAACACATGATGGCTAAAAGGATAGAAGGTTTTTGCTACTCATGGGGATGATGGGGTTAGGTGAAGAGTGGTGGGAGATGCTTCTGTGGAGTATAAACACCAGCATGGATCATTTGAGCCTGTTTCTGTATTGTAGATTCAATGTAACTTGATGTAACGTGCTATATCACTGACTCCACAAACTGTAGCAGATCAGTGCCGGAGGTGACTGGTTGTTACGACTGCAGTGTAACCATTGGGATCGGGTCATGCTGAGCTTCATGGCCAACATCTCAAGAGATTTATGAGTAGGTGACGTTTCTACCTTTGTAATTGTAGGAAATGTCACCTGAAAGAACAAGGGAGAGTGGAGAGAAAATAACTGGATTTGTTCTCTGATAATATAATTACATTTGAATGAAACTGAACACCATTTACTGAAAACAGCATCACTTCTTTTAGATCATCGTTATCTGTACTTACGATACAATTTGCAGCTGCCGTGAATTATTTCAATATCATTACAAGAGATTGCAGTCAAAAAGCGAATTTAAATAAAGAACAAGTTAAGGTGACAGTTTCCAATAATCTAAATGCCTGCAAATGCATCAACTATAAATCCATCTTCCTGACAGTGTTTGTAAGGTCCTGTGGATAGAACTTTGACCTGCTGCAGAAGGCAATATCCTTTCAAATGAGAAGGATAATGAATTGAAGATTGAAAGAAAAACTGATTACCGTACATTCCATTTAATGTATTCATTGCTAAGCAAAGGTCCTTCATTAGTCTAGATGACCTCAGGTCACATACCCTAATCAACTACACCAGCATTGGGCATCATAAACTTTGGGTATGCACCATGTATCGCTTGAGTTCAGCACCTTTTCATAAACAAACTCTGTCAATTGGAGTTATTTTTGACCACTCTTCTGAGCCTGCCATGACCCTCAGTCCATTTCCTAGGTCAGGGTTCATTTCAAAGAATCACAGAATCAAATAGTGCAGAAGAGGCCCTTTGGCCCATTGAGTCTGCACCAATACATGAGAAACACCTGACCTACCTACCTAACCCCATTTACCAGCACTTGGTCCATAGACTTGAATGTTATGATGTGCCAAGTGCTCATCCAGGTACTTATTAAAGGATGTGAGGCAACCCGCCTCCACCACCCTCCCAGGCCATGCATTCCACACCGTCACCACCATCTGGGTAAAAACGTGTTTCCTCACATCTCCCCTAAACCTCCTGCCCCTCACCTTCAACTTATGTCCCCTTGTGACTGACCCTGCAACTAAGGGGAACACCTGCTCCCTATCCACCCTGTCCATGCACCTCATAATCTTGTACACCGCAATCAGGTCACCCCTCAGTCTTCTCTGCTCCAATGAAAACAACCTAAGTCTATCCAACTCTCTTCATAACTTAAATTTTTCATCCTAGGCAACATCCTGGTGAATCTCCTCTGCACGCTCTCCAGTGCAATCACATCCTTCCTATAATGTGGTGACCAGAACTGCACACAGTACTCCAGCTGTGGCCTCACCAAGGTTCTATACAACTCCAACAAGACCTCCCTACTTTCGTAATCTATGCCTTGATTGATAAAGGCAAGTGTCCCGCATGCCTTTTTCACCACCCCACTAACATGCCGCTTGGCCTTCAGAAATCTAGGGACACACACACACCAAGGTCCCTTTTTTCCTCAGAACTTCCTAGTGTCATTTAGTAAAGGCCAATCCCTTAACCAAAGAGGGGACTTCAGTTGACAAAGAAAATCTTGGTGATGTTGCAGGTGGACCCCACTAATATAGAAGCAGAAGTGTTAGAAGAATATCTAAAGGGGCAAAAAAGGCCTGAGCAAGATAGATTTTTGTTGGTCTTGGCTGAGGCCAAAGCCTAAAACAATAAGTATCTGCATTTGTTGCAGGCTTTCTGGCCATCCCTTAACTCTTCTTTCAATCCTTATATGTCAGGGTCTTTCAGAGGCAGCCCTAGCAACTACCATTTTTAAAAATTCATTTACAGATGTGGACTTTGCTGGCTGGGCCAGCATTTATTGCCCATCCTTATTTGCCCCTTGAGAAGGTGATGCTGAGCTGCCTTTTTGAACCGCTGCAGCCCCTGCGGTGTAGGTACACCCACAGTGATGTTAGGGAGGGTGTTGCAGGATTTTGACTCAGCGACATTGAAGGCACAGCAATATATTTCCTGACTTGGATTGGTGGTGCCTGTCAGCCTGGCCTGCACACCTGAAACCCCATTTTCCTGTCTTTGAGGGCACATGACTAGTACAAGCTCAAAGACTATAATCTTTCTAGTGTAATGTCTTTATTGAACTGAATGTAACATGGCTGGCCCCAGACATTCCCTCATCACAGATGTCGCATGACTATGGCAAGGCAGGTAGGACATGTAGTAATGATTGCACTTTGAAACCCAAACATCGCCCTTCCAATAATGAACAACAGACAACTTTGCATGCGGTATCATATATAACTGTGAGCTATACAAGTTACCCCTATACACCACAACTGTTCTCATGCATTAACAAGCTGTTTGTTATTCTGTCTCTACAGATGTATTGCATACACAGTCATTAAATCGTGCAGGTCTCTTAATGATATGTGTGCATGTTGCCATTGGCTGTTCGTCTGGATATGCTTTAGCATCTCTCCTCTTAGGGATGATGACTCTATTTCCTTTGTACAAGATGTTACCTTGGGCTGTCGCTTCATTTTGGCATGCCTAATATACTCTTGTGACCACAAATGTGTACTCGATGCTGTCAGGCCATCTTTTCATCACTATTTCTTGCAGCATTTGGAGAGTTGCATCTTGTTGGGTAGTTTGCTTGACTTGAGCAAGGTGCTTCCCTGTCAGATCAATGTCTCTGCTGGGAAAATGCCTTCCAGGGCATGTTGAGCTGCTGCCTCACATTGAATCTGGAAGATTTCACATCCTGTTGTAGCACCATCAAATTTCTTCATGGGGAGTTGTGCTGTTGACAGCATGTCAGTGATGTACATCTGTTTCCCTTGCTTGTATGTCACATCCAGGTGACATCTCTGTAAATGAAGTAACATTCTTTGTAGACTTTGGAGCAGGTAGTAGTGGTTTGAGAAAAATGCTTTGAAATGGCTTGTGGTCGGACTCCACTATTATTTTGTCTCTCCCAAGCAGGTATTGCTCACAAACAAAAAGCAACAGCCAGGCACTTTTTCCCAGCTTGAGTGCCGCATCATTCAGTTTGCGTTAATGCTTGGATGCAAAGGCAACTGATTGACCTTGCTACATTACGGTTGCTCCAAGCCCTGCCTTGATGGCATCGCACTGCAAAGTGATTTCATCATTGACATTATTGTACTTCAGCAATGTTGTTGCCATTGCTAGTTGTTTGATTTGAGTGAACACTGCTTCTTGTTCTGTGCCCCAATACCACTGCACATCCTTGGCAGTGATCTTGCTTAATGGTTCACACTCCGACAACAAATTAGGCAAAATTTTTGCTGAGTAGTTCACAAATCCAACAAATTGTTGCACAGCTTCCATGTCTGTCAGTTTCTGCATCACCGTTACAGCTCTCACCTTGTCAGGGTCCGGGCGAAGACCTTTTGCTGTCAGTACATAACCCATGTCCTTGACTTCAGGCGTCTTCAATTGCAATTTGTTCTTGTTCAGCTTCAGGTTCATCTGGTGAGCTTTCTCTAGCAGTTGCATTAAATTCTGATCATGGTCCACAATGGCTTCTCCCTTTGTGTCTCCACATCCATAAACTAGCAGATCATCCACTATGGCTTCCTGTCCAGGAAGATCACTGACTATCCCATGCTGTCTGCGTTGATATTCTTCTGGAGCTGCGGAAATGCCAAATGGCCAAGCGCAACCAGCTGTACCTCCCGAACGGTGTAGAGAATGTAGTTAGAAAGATACTGCTCTCATCCAGCTTAGTAACCATCCTTTGCAAATAGGGTAGTAAAGATCTTTGCCTTGGCAAGTTGTGGCAAATTCCTTCGATAGTTGGCATAGGGTAGTGAGATCTCTTTGGTGCTATATTTAGATCCTTTGTGTATAAGCATGCTCGTAGTTTTCCAGATGGTTTCACTGTTACCATGTTGCTAATCCAGTCTGTAGGAGTTGTCACTTTCTTGGTTACCCCCCTCTTTTCCAGCTCTTCCATCGTTTTTTTTAGGCTTGACATGAGGGCAGCTGGAAATGTTCCTGGCAGATGCTAAATTTTTCTTACACTCTCATCTACTTCTAGACGATATTTTCCAGTTAGACATTCCACCCCTGTAAAGGCATCTTTGTACTCCTCTAGGATATGTTCAGTGGTCAAAGGTTTTATGTGCTGCAATGTGTTGTAAATCTCTGTTGGTGCATTTAGGGTTATCAGTCCAAGCTTTCAACTTGCTCCAGCTGAGATGAGTGGCTGTTGTATACTGTCTATGAAGTGGAACTCCAGATCCTCATTCTTGCCATTGCATTGGGCTCTCAGACTAATTTGTCCTCTTGGTATGAATATCATGTATTCACATAGCTCCAGTCTTACTTCCGAGGGCTTCATTTTCAGAACACCATGTTGAGCAACTAGGAACAGGTCTGTGAATGTCATGATGTTGGATGACATACAAGTATCTACCTGATGCTTCTTGTTCACTTGATACTCTTCCTCTGTGGTCATCTTTGTAACAGTCATAAACCATTTCTCACCTATAGACTTGACAGAACCAACCTGTTGTATGGTGTGTAGTGCTTCATCAGACTCTTCAG
This sequence comes from Carcharodon carcharias, assembly GCF_017639515.1. NCBI lineage: Eukaryota > Metazoa > Chordata > Chondrichthyes > Lamniformes > Lamnidae > Carcharodon > Carcharodon carcharias. The sequence continues at coordinate 219,994,355 of NC_054469.1, forward strand.
CTGATATCTCTCCAGTGGCCATCTGTTTAGGCTTTTTTTGCCTCTTTCTAGCCAAACACTTGTGTGTGAAATGATTCAGCTTCTTGAAGCTAAAACACTTACTTCCCCATGCTGGGCAATCCTTCTTTTCCTGGTTTGATGTCCTCTGCTGTATCTGCAGCTTGATCTTTGTCTGTGATTGTTCTGCTCTTTTGGCCTGGACTGTCCATCAGCATAATGTATCTCCTGGACTAAAATAAAAACAAAAAACTGCAAATGTTGGAAATCCAAAACAAAAACAAAATTACCTGGAAAAACTCAGCAGGTCTGGCAGCATCGGCGGAGAAGAAAAGAGTTGACGTTTCGAATCCTCATTACTCTTCAACAGAACTGAGTGAATATTAGGAAAGGGGTGAAATATAAGCTGGTTTAAGGTTGAGGGGGGGTTGGGGGGAGAGAATTGGGGGGCGGGGTGTGGTGTGGTTGTAGGGACAAGCAAGCAGTGATAGGAGCAGATAATGCAAGCAGTGATAGTGATAGGAGCACTATCACACTGCTTGCTATCACTGCTTGCATTATCTGCTCCTATCACTGCTTGCTTGTCCCATAACCACACCACCCCCCCACTTCTCTCTCCCCGCATCCCCCTCCCAAAGCTTAAACCAGCTTATATTTCACCCCTCTCCTAATATTCACTCAGTTCTGCTGAAGGGTCATGAGGACTCGAAACACCAACTCTTTTCTTCTCCGCCGATACTGCCAGACCTGCTGAGTATCTCCTGGGCTGTGCTCTACATGTGCTCTAGCTGACATTTTACAACCTCTATGTTTCTGCACATGTCTATCATTTTCTTGACAGCAAGTTTCTCCTCTCTTAGGAGACTTACTGTAGAATCTCTTATGTCTAAGGCAATTCGATCTGTAAAGAGATCACCTTTTAGTTGCCCAAATTGACAAGATTCTGCAAGCTGTGTTACTGCAGTCACATGGACTCTTTTTCACTTCTTGAGCCCAAATGTTGAACACATAACTTGCATTAGTTACGTTCACTTGAGTTTCGAAGTCTGCTTCCAAGGCTTTCAAAATTTCTGCAGTCTGTTTTTTTCTGCTCTTCAGATAGATTTAGGGTGGAATACAATTTGTAGCAGTTTCTCCCCAGCAGCATTAAAAGTGTTGCTACTCATGCCAGCTCCAGATTGTTAATTAAATCTGTTGCTATCTCATAGTTTTGCCACTGCAAGTGGAAAAATTGACAGTTCTGCCAAATATCCACTTTCATTTTGACAGGAGCTGTGAGTGGAAAATTTACAGCCATTTTTGTTCATCCAGTATTTTCCTTGCAACCTTCAGGTTGTGTTAGCTTTTCCTTGTGTGTTTCTTTTCTTCAGCAGCTTTTAGCAGGTTGGAAAATTTCAGTGTGGCTTCTCTTGCAGCTTTTCAAAATTTAAATCGGTTCCAATTCTGGCACCATGTTACGAGCTCAAAGACTACAGTCTTTCCAATGTGGTGTCTTTACTGAACAGAACTGAATGTAACATGGCTGCGCCCAGGCTTTTCCTCATGGCAAAAGTCACATGACTATGGCAAGCCAGGTAGGACATGTAGTAACGATTGCATTTCAAAACCCAAACAGTGGCCATTGAGGTACAGCCCTAGCAGTGGCCACTGTTAGAGGTATCACTGTGGATGTTGTTGAGTTGCTGGCCCTCTGATTGGATTGGCAGCTCTCAGGCATGGGTGACTGCCCTTAATAGGTCTCCCAGTCCCTTTCAGCCCTGGCAGCTGGATTTCTGTTGCCTTTCCAGTCGGTGTTACAACAGTTTCACGTTTACTTTCGTGAGTCACTTTCATCCTATTGTTTAATGTTCATGAGATTCCCCTCTATAATATGAATATTTCTCTATATCTTGTGCCAAAACTCTCTTCACCCCGTCCAGTAACAGTAATATTGGTCAAAGTAGAATCTTCAAAGGGGACTTCATTTTGTTCAGAAAGGTTGGTAGAGGCATCAGTAGTATTCTCTGATAGTAGAATCCTTCAAAGAGTTGTTTCAGAGAGTTGTCTGTCTTACACTGAGTAATTTGAAAATATAAGGCAGGTCCCCTGGCACCAGTGACATGTTGTTGACTTTAGTTTCAATATTCTGACTCTGAAGTCTCTCATTTAGGTCACTGATGGCTACTACCTATCTGAAACACTCTACTCTCAGAGAAATCTTGCTTCATGTTTCACAGTTGTAGTGTCTCTAAAAATGTCTAGCCTTGATCACAAGATAACTTATATTGTAAATCCATATGGGTCAGAACATTTTGAAGTGATATTGATCAGTCTCAGCATCATGAAAGGTTCTATTACAGCCATTTTATTGACAGGCATTCAACCACAGTGGACTTCATTGGTATCTCTGAAATGAACCGCACAATTTTTTTTCAGCTGTTCATCTATCATTGTTTGCATTATTGCTGCAGCATTGTGCATTTATTATCTGTCCTCTAATACCTTCACTTTGAAGGTGGATCCAGTGATCCCTGTACATACCACACCCTAATTTTAGTCCTTGGATCGTGGACTCCTGTACTTTCCTCCTTATCTCTGTGATATACCTTTAACCAGAGAAGCTTTCTCCATGTATAACAAGTGCTGCTTGATTCATGTATCACCATATTGTGTAGGCACAGGTGTCTGAATATTTTTTTGCTGGAGACTGGCACAGGAGTAATGGCTGAGCGAATGCATTCTAGTATTGTGTGTGACTGTGCTGTGAGATACAAAGAGCTATCCCAGAGGTCATAAATGAAAAGGTATTGCTCGTGTATAAACACTTCAAGAAAGTTAATGTTGTCTAAAAGCAGGATGATAACATCCATTCTAATCCCTATTGCAGATGAGATTTTCTCTTAGTTAAACTACAAAACAACTAAAATAGAAATCTACTAGGATTCAGCTCTGATTCAGTCAATATCTCCCATTAACTCCAAGCAAACAGTTTTACATAAACTTAAGCACACAAGAAAACAAGCAATAGGAGCATGAGTAGGCCATTCAGCCCCTTAAACTAATTCCACCATTCAATAAGATCATGGCTTATATTTGCTCTCAACTCCACTTTGCCGTGATATCCTCATCCAATAAGTCTGTTGACATAAGTCTTGAATATACACAATGACTGAGCAGTCACAGCTCTCTGGAGCAAGGAATTTCAAAGATTCACATGCCCCCTTTGCAGCACAAGGTTATGCAGGGCACAGCAAACAATGATGCTGCGAGGCACCCTCTATGGTCATGATTGGACAGCTCCGCCTGATTGTTCCAAACATCAGAAACGCATCTTTAAGAGGTCAGTAGCCTGCTTTATTAATGACCTTGTGGCTGAATGTACAGCAATGTAACTCTCCTCAGATGCAATCTGTGGACTATGAATTGGCATCATTAGCCATGTCATTAAGGGGTACCAATCGTCTAAGTCGCGAGCTCTCTCAAATATCTCAGGCACTTGCAGTGACTCAAAATGTGTTGCGCGAACTCCCTGGGTACCTAGCACAAACATGCATTTCTGTGATCACAAATAAGCTGGACGTACAGAGAGTGAAATCCTTTTCTATTAATGAACCCTGCAGGCTGCTGCCAGGGAGCTCTCAAGGCCACATGTATGCAGTCAATGGCACCTTACACTTGTGGAAAACCTGAGATCGCAGTGAGTCTCACAGCTCTGGCAGCTTGGCTTGCTTCATCCATGCGGAACTACACGCAATGGTGAACTTTATTGAAAAGGGCATCGGTCATCTGCTTTATGCGTTTGATTGTGAGATTCTGCAGAGGTCCCCAGTGGAACCTTGGAAGGATCTGCAGGCAAAAAGGTTCAGTGCAGCGATAAGCCTCAGAGGAAGCAGCTTTGGAGGGACTCCAAGTCCGTGCAGCATTAATTCCTCACAGAGAATGAAGATAAAATGAGCAACGACATCCCTAGATGATTGAAGGCATGTGGCATTGCCTATTGCTCATCTCCATATATGAACTGCAAATGCTTTAGATCTTTGGTTGTGCCAAACGTCCTTGTGGATTTGGCCACCCCTCATCTGGCATCTGGGTCTTCCTGGGGCCCCACTGGCACTTGTTCCTCTGGGTGACAGCCTTCTTTGATTTGTGCCAATCAGCAATGGACCCTCCTTCCTCTCATTCTAATCAAAGCTATCAAGAAGGCAGTGTTGCCTGCAGCCTGAATTCTCCACTCCTCCTTGTATCTGTGAACGAAAACAATTGAGTGATCAATGGTAGTTCCGGTGGAATTGTCTCCTTCCATATACAAGGCAGCGATGCAGTCTCCAGCCCTTGACCTTTCCTCAGTGTGCACATCGTACACCAAGGCTCCCTCTTGCAGGATGATATCATCCTTGAGAACAACACAGGACCTTCCCTTCAGGCTTGGCTGTGCATTCACAACTAGGGTCTTCATAAGGGTCAAAGGGGCCAAGTCTTAGCCACCACAGTCAATCTTGTGTTAGATGTTCTCCAGTGGCCTTGACAATAATGATGGATACCCAGTCCTTGCACTTCTGTCATGACTGCAAGCATTGTGCATTGAATGTCATGACCAATGCACTGGGAACATGGAGGCTTATAGGCCCCATGCTGCCTCTGCCAGGCAGACGTGACCATTAATTCTTGGGCCTTGCATCCACTTCTCTGTAAGGATCAGATGCTCCCAGGTGTAATGGATTGTTTCCTAAATGTGTACCAATAGAAAAGGAGTCAAACCTCATTCTTTGTGCATTAGACCCTCAAGTCCAGCACTCAGCTAAGCCATGCACTGCATGGTTTGAGCAACTCAGTTACAGGGTATCACTTCAATCGGCCAAGATTTGCTTTGCAGAACTCCTCCCACACGCCCTGAGACACCTCCCTGATCAATTTTTTTCTAGCTTGTTTCTTGAACAGCATCAGTGCAAGGTGATCTCAAAAATGATGAGACTGATGGTCATCTGATAGACCAGGTTCCAATCTGCCCCTATCATCCATTAAGTTCCTCCGATGCTTCTCCAAGCTCACTACCTCCTAATTCCCCTTCCTCCTATCATTACCCAGTCTCTCCCTGTTAAACTTGAATCCATCATTATCCATGTGGATATTCCTGTTCTCCACCCTCAAATCCTTTAATGTTGACGTCCTCATGCCATTTGTTTATCCCCTTCTCAAGGTCACATGCACCCTGATTTTCCAGGACTAGCTCCCCACCACCCCACCCCCCCAACCATGAAACCATCCAATTACCCCGCCTTGACTTTCCAGCTACTGACTTACAGGATCCAGATGTTTCTCCTGAACATCACTGTGCCCACTGCCTGACAATACCATGATTCTAACGCCCAGGATCAAATTCCTTAGCTGACAGATCATATCCTGCAAACCAAACTGTGCATGACTGTCACTGACCAGAGTGGCCTTCCCCCACTCAAGACAGGGAGCAAGACATGCGTATCATATAGAGTCCTTTACGAGTGTCCATCCCCAGTCCTGATCTGTTCCCCCCACCCCACCCCACCCACCCACTGGTATTGCCTCCCATTCCCAGCCTTGGTGCAGTTTGTGGTACAGGCAGCACTCTTGAAGGTAGGTGAAAGCAGCATCTACAAACCACCAAGTCTTTGAGAAACTGAAACTTGCCAAGTGCACGCCACTTACGCTCAGCCGGGAAACAGACTGTTCTAATTACCCGCTGGCGGGGCACTTGATTTGGAAGGGGAATGTAATTCCGTCGTGTTGGCCTTTTAATCAGTATTCATGAGATGCAAATGAATACAAATATGGGTTCCTGACAGAGATCAACAGGAAACTCGACCCACCTTTAACCTGTCATCAAAGCTGGAAGAACAAAGTTCCAGACTAATTTCCTGCCAGCAGGAAACTGACCTTTCTCATCACCCAAATTTAGTGCCCCCGCCCGCCTCGATTCCTGCTGCTGGTGGAAGCGGAAAATGCTCCCCCTAGAGTCTGATATGATAAACCATTCATCAATTCTCAAGCAAAGCTCTGAAGAAGCAAAGTTGAAGCTCATTTTGGTGCTGATCTATCTTGCTGAAGACACCTGACCCTGTCAGAGACCAGCATCAGTGACAGAGGTAAGTAATTTGTTAAAATGTTGGGAAAGATAATGGACTTTAAAAGAATTAAATAACATTTGTTTTTGTTCATTTTGGCTTATGGAGGTTAAAGAAAGGGATTTAAATGCTAAATAATAAAACTCTGCTTCCACTCCGTAACATATTTGCAGCTTCAAGCAATTGTAGGTCAAATCCAGCACAGGTCATGTGCAATGTATTTTTAATGAAGGAAATTCTCCAGTACTGAGTGAGTGACTAGGCTGGAGGCTGCACTGCTTTCATTCTCTCAGAGCCTCCATATTTTTGACTATTATTATCCATCATCTCGCCTCTCACTGTAACAGAGAAAATAAATGGTTCATATGAAAAAAAAAGCTATGGGTAAACAGAAGGGAAGGAAGCACCACTGCATTAATCTTATAACAAGATTATACTGACTGAATTCTGCTTTATAAAAGTCTGTTCCCTATGGAGAAAGCTTTCTTGCAAAAATCCTTTAGATAATATGATTGTCCTATGAGATAATTTCTGACCTGAAAAGATAAAGACGCTATAAAATTTATACTTTGATATGCATATGTACAGGATTTTTTTTTTTTGCTTAAATTTTATGTAAAACAGCTGGCAAAAAAAAAGACACCTAAATCAGATCCCTATGTCACAACATCCCAAGTCCATGACAAGTCCTGCCTCCTTATTTTGCTACCAGGCTGAAAAAGGAGTGTTGAGCACATCAAAATACAAATAAAGGAAAGCTGGAAATACATAACAGATCAGTCAGAGTCCCTACAGATAAAAGGTAACATCATAGCCTCAGCTGTAACATTTCTTCCGAAGGGCAGATAGGGATCTAAGTGGGGAAAGATCAAACAGGAAACCTGGAAGCTAGCTACAGTTCCAGCCCTAAAGACAATGTTGCACACTGCACCCAGATGAAAATAGGACTTTGATGGATCTCAGGACCCATCAGGATTAATTCATGAGAAGTTCTTTTTTAATTGTTTTATATAAAATTTACAGTTGGCTTAGACAATCTCAATGTTTTTGTTATTGTCCCTTTTACTTTACCATGGAGCCTGGCAGGCAGACCATAATATACAGTTGCCTGGAGAACATTGTAATGTAGCCACTTCATTGAAGCAAAGAAGTGAATGACCCAAATTTGGTTAAGTTTTGTATACATCAGGCTAACTGTTGATGTTGTCAAAGTTGCTTATACTTGTTTATTCCTTAAGTGTCAGGCCTTCCAAATGGGTTAGTCTTGATTAATTAGAAAGAACAACTTCTCTCTTTTATGATATCTTCCAGCTCTGCACCGTCTACCACCAAGAAGAGCAAGATTAGCAACATCTTTGAGAAAGACACTATCAGCCAATACATCTCCACACCACACGCCATCCTGATTTGAGCACATTGTCATCATTCCTTCATTGTTGTTGGTTTGTAATCCTAGGATTTCCTATTTAGGACCATTGTGGGAATGATCATCACCAAACGTGGTTCAAGGTGCCCCTTGAAGATTAGATGTCAGAATACAGCATCAAAAACAAGGACTTGCATTTATCTAGCATCTTTCACAACCTCAGGATGTCCCAAAGCACTTGACAGCCGATGAAGTACCTCTTTTAGTCTTCACCAACAACTTTTAGGCATAGTGGTCAATGAATGTGTTTGCTGTGCTACATTCGAGGAGCAAATATCAAGGAAAAATGGACTTATGCCTAAAAATGAGTAGTTTCTTATTTTTCTGGACAGCTGTTCAAGTTGGGGCTAAGTGAAGTTCCATCAGGTTAATTTCTCCTGTATTTTTTCCATTATGATTCATGTCCAAATCTTATTGAAGATAGCCAGTAAGATAAACTTAATTTACAACTGTGTTGGAGTAGTTTACACTAAATGTTGTGTATTATTTTTATTTGCTAATTCATTCCTGATTCTGTATAATTTTACTCCTTATAATAATCTTGTTAATAATAGTTCCTACATGTACACCTATGGCACCCAGCTGTAACTCTTTCAGCCTATCCACTCCTCTGTGCTACTATGCTGCCAGCTTGGATTCAGTGGGTAATACATTTACCTCCAAGTCAGAAGGTTATGGGTTCAAACTTTACTCCAGGGACTTAAGCAGAAAAATCATGGTTCACTTCAGTGTAGGACTGAGAAAATGCTGTGCTGTCCTTTTTAATGAGTTGATAAACTGATGCCTTGTCTGTTGTGGATCTCATGGCACAACTTGAAAAAAGAGGAGGGGAATAATCTCTGATATTCCGGCCAATATTTACCCCTCAATTAACATCGCTAAAACAGATTATCTGCTCATTATCACATCTCTGCTTGTGAAAACTTACTGTGAGAAAATTGGCTGCTATGTTTCCTGCATTACAAAAGCGACTAGACTCCAAATGTACTTCATTCTCTGCAAAGTGCCTTGGGACATCCTGGGGTTGTGAAGGATGCTATATAAATGCAAGTCCTCATTATTCATGCAGTATTCTGACATTGAATCTTCAATATTCATGTCTTCACCTACTAAAACAGTGCAGCCATTATCTTTGCCCTCCATCACAATCTCGTCATCCATTCTGTTTGACCTTGGCCACTGTGTAGGTCTTAGCCAGGCGGTTTGCAACCTTGCCATCTTATTTCATCCTGAGCTGAACTCCAAACCTCAAATCCTCTCCATCACAAGGATAATCTACTTGCACCTCTATAACATCATCATCATGGCCATGATTTTGCAGTCAGCATGCAGGGGCAGGTCTGACATGCTGGCACGTAAAATGATGCGTGATGACTTCAGGCATGTGTCCCGATGTCATCGCGCTGTCTCACAATGTTTCGTTCGGTGGGTGCGCGCTGGATCGGCTGTGCGCCTGCTGATAATTATGTGGCCCATTAAGGCCATTGAGGAACTATTTAATTTCAAATTTATGCTGCCCATCCAACCTGACGGTTGGCGGCCGGGTGAAAAGGCCAAGCGGCCTTTATGATTTTTGGGAAACCAGTGGGATGAGGTTTCTTAAAGTTTTTACAAATTGAATAAAAACTTTTAATGAAAAATAAAAACATGTCCCAGCTGGTGTGACACAGTCACGTGAGGAGACATGTTTCATTAAATTTTTTATTGCACGTATTTATTTTTTTTCAAAAGCGCTTCATTCTCCCTGAGGCACAAGATTGAAACATTCTTTTGCGTGCATGCTCAAGGTAGCACTCAGCGCTGCCCAGTGTTATGCTGGGCCGGCCTTAATTGGCCCGTCTGCGTTAAATGGTAGTGCGGAGCTGATCGCAGGCGGCGGTCAAATCCACAATAGCCCCCGCCACCCCCCAACCCGGGAAAGATTCAGGCCCATCTTTTCTTATTTCAAACCACCTGCCCCAGCATCTGCAGTATTTTACCTTTAGAACCTCCCCCTGAAACTTTGGTCCATGATTTACTCGCCTCTGGATTCCAATCTCCTACTAGCTAGCTTCTAATCTTTCACGAATCTCAACTCATCCAAAAGTAAATTACAGCTAACATTCTAAGGACCATGGGTAAGACCTGTCAATCGTCAAAACATTAAAGAGTGTGAGATCAGGTTTCTCACATCCATATGCGACTGACAATCCTCCAGGTCGGAACTGAGGGACCAGATTTCATTGTTCCATATCTTTAATATTTAAGCACTATGGGGTTGATCTTCTTTAGATATTTGAGTAGCTTTACAATTCTAGGATTAGTGGTTAGGGACGGGCAATAAAGTTGGCCTTGTCACAGACACCACTTCCTGTGAATAAATAAGAAATATCAGTGTCTTGATTTGTGAGCTTTACACTTGTAAACCATGGGAGATAGTCCTTTCCCTGCAATTGTGGTCAGTCTAAGGATTAAGAGGATAAGAAAGACGTTAAGAGGATTGAAGAAGAAAAGACCATCTGTCAACCATATTAATTTCTCAGGCCTACACAGTTTAGCTGACTGCACAATACTTCCTACTTAGCTGAAGAAAATGACTAACCACGGGTAACAGCTGAAAGAAGATAAAACTCTTTGACCCTTTAGTTAATCTACAGAAGCTCCAAGATATCAGGTCTAAGATTATAACTTGCATTATTAAACTTTGACAATTCACAGTTCAGAGGTGACATTTCTATATTGCTATAAAACAAGAGCCAACATGTTCCACATGGTATTTTATCATTGCTGTCTCAACATATCCTTCTAACCATCAATCCGACCTTAACTCAATATTGACCCAGCTCTATTTAAAGGAAGTAATCAATATAGCTTTAATTGTTTTTGCTGGCAGTCTATTTCACATACTTGTAGGGAAAAACAATTCTAATCTCTAGTTGTACTGAAGGTTGTTAATTGCGAACCAATGTTTTGTGATCCCAGCCCAAATCAGAGATTAGTGTGGTTGTGAAGTTTGCCCAATAATTTATCATTTTTGCCTAATTAAAAGATCACAGGGTTAGAGCTCATTTTTCTACCTAAGTGGTAATTCCAGCTTTTATAGAACACATCAAACTTTCATTCCCTCAATAACTCCCACCTGGATTTAGTACCTGACTTCTGAACAGGTGTGCAATAGATGTGGGCCTAACTGATTTCTAAGAGTTTTATGCCGTTCGACCTTATTTTCAGAGTTGGGGTCTAACATGATGTTGAATGGTATCTGGTTACTAAGCTGCCATTCTGCTAAAAATAATGCTTCTATGTCCTTTCCATATTAACTTACACATAACAAATTAATTGAAATTATAATTCAATTATTTGGAATTATATAAAATATAAATATGTACTGCCTGCTATCGAGTAAGGGGTCACTTGGAGGGGAGTCCATGCCTGAGTGAGATGTAGGCCAAATGTAAAGTTTAGAATTTGGATCCTGTGGGAATGGGGTGCAGATGGGGAAAGCCTTTTTTCAGCTTCCAGTAGCTGTAGAAGGTACAAGTTGCTTCCCAGAGGTACAGGGTAACCTGGAGTCAAAAGCAGAAGTTTGAAGAGCTGGGGGTGGTGGGGAGTCTGTGGTTCAGAACATTCTAATGAAAGTCAAAGTGTGATGTGACAGGAAAGAAAGTAAGTGATTGGTTGGTTGGTGAGCATTTTCTCATCTTCTTCAATCGGGGTAAATATAACATTAATTGAAATAATAAGATTGTAAGCACAAGCAAGACTAGGCACATCAATTAACATTTAATTAAGAAAATAATCAACTGGTTAATGTAAATAAAATAAGGCTGGCAGGGCAGGCGATGTGTTGCAGCTGCAGTTTGTGGGTTCTGGTGGAGACCTCTGGGATCCGTGGCAATCACATCTACACTAAGTGTCTGTGATTCAAGGCTCCAGACACTGCAATGCATGAAGAACAGGGAGGTGGAATATTACCTGGACACTTAGTTCCAGAAGGCAGTTACACCCCTTAGGCTAGGGCCTTGTAATTTGGTTTGTGGTCAGGGACAAGAGGGTGTGACTGCAAATAAGGTAGTTATGCTGATCGAGAAGGAAGAAATGGGGGAGCCTTAGCCCTTGCGGTTGTCCAACAGGTTTGAGGCTCTTGAATCTTGTGTGGATGAGAGCAGAGACTGCAGGGAGGACGAACAAACTAACCATGGCACTGTGGTGCAGGGAACCATTCAAATGGGGAGGGGTAAATAGAAACATATTGGTCGTAGGAGGCAGTATCGTTAAGGACACAGTGTAGACACTGTTGTCTGCATCCTAGAGTGTGAGTCCAGGAGGCCCTGTTACCTTCCCTGTGCAAGGCAGCTGTTCAGGACATTTACTGAGGACTGGAGAGGAACTTATATTGTTTCAGAGTTTGCCATTGTGAGATTTGAACTCTTGAGGTTACAAACCCAGTACCATAACCACTTGGCTATTTAGGCCAAGCCAAGATGTAACTCTTTCAAGTACAAACACATTTCTATCTGTTTCCAGATGAAGTTACTTTGTTTCATAGTCTGCCATTGTGAGATTTGAACTCTTGATCTTGGGATTATAAACCCAGTACCATAACCACTTGGCTATTTAGGCCAACATGCAGTAGGAAGGGGAAGCAGAGCCACACAGATAATAATCTCTGGATTATTATCTGAGCCATGAGCAAATTGGCATAGGGGAAATACAATTTGAGAGTTGAATACATGGTTGAAAGATTGCTGTGGGAGAAATGGCTTTTGACTCATGGGCACTAGTGCCAATAGTGTGAAAAGTGGGAGCTGTACCAATTTGGATAGTCTTCACCTGAGCCACACTGAGGTAATTGCTCTGGTGAGTCGTATAACTAGGGTAGAAGAGAGGGCTTTAAACTAAAAGGCGGGAATGAGAGGACACGTGAAGGAAGATGTGGTAAAATAAAGACAAAGAGTAAGGCAACAGAACAGGGTAGCATCATGGGTAATGATAATCAGAATGTAGCAGGAAGGGACACAATATGTACACTTCAGAGTACAGCAGCAGCTAAGGCCAGAGTTTGTAAGAATGATAAAGACAGAATTAAAGGCTCTGTGTTTGAATGTGCACAGCATCCATAACAAAATGGATAAATTGATAGCTCAAATAAAAATAAATATGTATGACCTGACAACCATCTCAGAGATGCAATTGCATTCTGACCAAGGCTGAGACCTAAATATTCAAGGGTTGTTTGATATTTTGGAAGTTCAGGAAGCTAGGTAAAGTGGTGGTGTAGCTCTGTTAATTAAGGATGACATTAGTACAGTAGAGAGGAATTGCGTTCGTTCAGAAGATCACGATGTCAAGTCAGTTTGGCCAGTATTAAGAAATAGCAAAGGTAAGAAATTACTTGTGGGAGTAGTTCATAGGCTCCCTAGCAATGGCTGCACGAAAGGACAGAGTATACAGGAAGAAATAATGGAGGTTTTTAAGGAAAGTTCTATGATAATCTTGTATGATTTTGATCTCCATATAGATTTGATGAATCAGATTTGTAAAGGTAGCCTGGAAGATGAGTTCATAGAGTATATTCAGGACAATTTCTTAGAACAGTATGTTCTATCAGGGAGCAGGCTACTTTTGATCTGGTAATATGCAGTGAGGCAGGTTTACTTAATCACATCAGAGTAAAGGAGCATCTATGTAATAGTTATCATAACATGATAGAATTTCGCATTAGTTTGAGGGCAAGAAGTGCAGATCCAAGACTAGTGTCTTCAACTTAAATAAAGGTAACTAAAGGGATTGAGGACAGAGTTGGCTAAGATTAGCTGGGAAGATTGGTTAAAGTTGGATAGTGCAGAAACAGTAGCAGACATTTAAGGGGATATTCCATAACTCTCAGCAAAGATATATTTCATTGAGAAATAAAGACTCTTATGAGAAGGATGCATAATACATGGCTAACTAAGAAAGTTAAGGATAGTGTCAAATTGAAAAAAAAAAGTGTGCAATACTGCTAAGATTAGTGGTAGGTCAGAAGATTGGACAGATTTTAAAAATCAGCAAAGAATGGCTAAACAAAAATAAGGAGGGAAATTTAGAGTATGGGAGAAAGCTAGGTAGAAATAAAAAGGTAAGCGTTTCTATAAATATTTAAAAAGGAAAAGAGTAACTAAAGTAACTAAACAAAAGTGGGCTCTTAGAGGGTGAGATTAGGGAATTAATAATGGAAAACAAGGAAATGGTGAAAACATTGAACAGGTATTTTGTGCATATCTTCACTGTAGAGGACACAGAAAAATCCCCCAAATTCTTGAAACTCAAGAGGTAAAAGAAAGGGAGTAACTTAAAACAATCACAATCACTGAGGAAAGGGTACTGGGAAAACTATTAGAATTAAAGGTTGACAAGTCCCCTGGACATGATGGCTGTCATCCTAGGAGTTAAAAATAAGTAGCTGCTGAGGTAGTAGGTGCATTGGCTGTAATCTTCTAAAATTCCCTACATTCTGGAAGCCTAGCAGATTGGAAAATCACTAATGTAGCACCTCTATTCAAGAGAAGAGGGAGACAGAAATCAGGAAGCTATGGACCATTTAGCCTAACATCTTTCATAGGGAAAATCTAGAATCTATTATCGAGGAGGTAATAGCAGGCATTTAGAAAATCATAATACAATCAGGCAAGTGAACATGGTTTTGTGAAAGAGAAACCATGTTTGATTAATTTATTAGAGTTCTTTGAGGAAGTAACAAGCAAGGTGGATAAAGGGGAATCTGTAGATGTGGTGTACTTGTATCTCTAAAAGGCATTTGATAAGGTGCCACATCAAAAGTTACTACACAAACTAATAGCTCATGGTGTAGGGGCTAATATATCAGCATGGATAGAGAACTGGTTAGCTAACATGAAGCAGAGAGTAGGGATAAAAGGATCATTTTTGGGTTTGCAAACTGTTACTAGTGGAATGCCACAGGAATCACTAGTGGGTCCTCAACTATTTGCAATCTATGTCAATGACTTGGATGAAGGGACCATGTACATCGTAGCTAAATATGCAGACATCGCAAAGATAGGTAGGAAAGTAAGTCTTCAAAAGGACATAACAAGCCTATAAAAGGATTTAGATAGATTAAGTGAGTGGGCAAGAAATTTGGCAGATGGAGTATAATGTATGAAAATGTGAATATGTCCACTTTGGCAGGAAGAATTTTTTTAAGTATATTATTTGAATGGAGGGAGACTGTAGAGCTGTATGACAGAGGGATCATGTATCCTGGTACATGAATCACAAGAAGTTGGTATGCAGTTGCAGCAAACGACTAGGAAGGCGAATGGAATATTGGTGTATCAAGGGGAATCAAGTATAAAAGTAGGGAAGCATTGCTGCAGTTGTACAGGGCTTTAGTTAGACTGCACATGGAGCACTATGTACAGTTTTGGTTTTCTTACTTAAGGAAGGATATAACTGTATCAGAATCAGTTCAGAGAAGGTTCACTCATTGATGCCTGGGATGAAGGGCTTATCTTATGAAGAAAGGTAGAGCAGGTTGGACCCATACCCATTGGAGTTTAGAAGAATGAGAAATGATAGGATCATAGAAACATAGGAGCAGGATTAGGTCATTCGGTCCATTGAGAATGCTCTGCTATTCAAATAAATCATAGTTGACTATCTACCTCAATGCCACTTTCTTGCAACATCCTCATATCCTTGATGTCATTAGAACACAGAAGTTTATCGATTTCTGTTTTGAACATGCTCAATTATTGAGTTCCCACAGCCCTCTGGGGTACAACATATCAAAGATTCACCAGCCTCTGAGTGGAAAAATTCCTCCTCATCTCTCCTCAGGTCTTAAGTGACCTGCCCCTTATTCTGAGGTGATCTGATTGAAGCATATAAGATCCTGATGGGACTTGACATGGGTGGGTACTGAGAGGATGTTTCCCCTTGTGGAGGAGCTAACGGACACAGTTTAAGAATTAGGGATCTCTCATTTATGACTGAGATGAGGAGAATTATTTTCTCTCAGAGAATCATTAGTCCGTGGAATTATCTTCCCATGAGAACAATGAAAAATGGATCAATGATTATATTCAAGGCTGAGTTGGACAGATTTATGATCAACCAGAGTCAAGAATTATGGGGGACAGACAGGAAAGTGGAGTTGAGGCGACAATCAGATCAGCCATGATCTTTTCAAATGGTGGAGCAGGCTCGAGGGGCCAAATGGCCTATTCCTCTACACCTCCAGTGTTCTGGTGCTCTTAACTATGGAAAGAGCTTTGGAGATAAAATTGAAAAATAATGATTAAGAGGAAATCGATTTGCTGACCACATCTCATTGTCAGTGCATTACATACTCCACTGAAACCGTAGATGAAAGCAAAATATGATTTTCTGTGGGATAACATTAAATGCTTCTAAAAATAGCTGAACCATTACAGTTAATGAAATTATATGTCAGAAAAATCCCTGTCTTTCTGAGTTCATTAAGAGCAATGCAATGATATAATGTAATGTAATAACAGCACACCTACACTACATGGACTACAGGGATCAAGATGACAGCTCACCACCACCTTCTCAAGGGCAATTAGGGATGGGTGATAAATGCTGGCCTAGCCTATGTTGCCCATATCCTGTGAACAAATTGATAATAATAAAAAATTCCTCATAAATAAAACCTCAACAATGCAGGTAAAGGATCTCTTTGTAAAGAATGGTGCTTAATTCAATTTGAACAAAGCTTTTTCATGAATGCAAAAATTGTAAATGTGTTGACTTTGATTCTTTTCAATCCTAAATCTAGCTTCAATTAGATCTCTGTTGGATCAGAACTTTTTTAAAAAATCATATAAAATAGCAAACTAATAATGACAATAATAACTTATATTCATAGAGTGTCTTCAAAATAAAGAAACCCTCAATTGGGCACTTCACAGAGGCATATAATGAAGTAGACCTCAATGTGGGAGGTGGACTGTTGAAAGAAATCACCGAATGTTGGTTATACTGATTGGATTTGAGGCAGCTTCTAGCGGATAGAGATTTGGAATGGGAGCTGCAGAGATTTTAGATTTAGACTTTTGGAGACATTGTCACCAATCGGAAGGGGAAATACAAAGAGGATCAGAGTCAGAGTAATTAAGCAATTAAAGAAGGCAAATAGGGTTGCAAGGTAGGGAAAATTGTGAAGTGAACTTTCAGGTAAGGATAAGAATTTCAAAATTAATATTTTGGAGAGTAGGCAACATGAGCAGGATAAGTTGACAAGTGGCTCTTAGTGTGGGACAAGAAGCATCAAAACACTTTGTCAAGCTGGAGCTTAAGGAGAGATGAGAATGAGAGCCTATAAGGAAGACATTGAAGAGTCATGAGTGCCCATGGATCTCCACACCTACCCTAGCCTCATTGTGTAAACCACTTGATACTTGAGCACCTCACCAGCCCAAATGTTATAGGCCTCTCCATTATTCCAAAATGGCAGCTGCGACTGCTTCTATAGATGATTTATGAGGCACTACTTCATAGCTCAGGGCTTTAGAGCATAACTGGAAATATTCAAGCTGTTTGCTCACCAATCATCAGTTCAAAAGACACCATGCTGAGCACCAGTGGGCTGCAAGGAGTAGTAACAGATGTCGCTATCTCTCAGGATAGTGAAACACTGATGTACCTTCCTTTTTGGTTCCATCTGATGCCAGCACACAAGGGAGATTTATGCCAGGGCTTGGCAATGTTGCAAGTGTGAGGAAGGTGCAGCTGGGAGTGGGTCCTGCAGGGACAGCAACTTCAGGGAGAGAAATGTCAGCACAGTCATCAGAGGCTCCAGTGGAATTAATCTCAACTGCCTCAAAACCTTGAAGCCATCTGTCATTCAGGAAGCATCACTCAGAAGTAAGAAATTAGGAGGAAAATCTTGTAACAAGGCAGGCACAAGGGAGAGACACAGTAATAAGAAGTAGAAGTAGTTTGATATGATTTAATGTAATTAATAAGCCTGAAATTTGACAGTTGAATCATGTGCCTAATTCTGATGGAGTACACTGATATTATTGTGACTGATATTATTGTGAGAATGTTGCTGTCCGACAATATTGTTCTGGGGAATTGTGCTCAGTGTCAATCAAGTAAAGAGGCTTATGCAGTGTCCCATGGTATTTTATGAAACCTATGGATAATATTTATTGGAAATAATTGTTAATTATTGGTTGTCATGTTGAGCTAGTGACAAAGTAATTTTCCACAACCCTCCTCCCCCCCCATTCCAGCCTAACCCTGTATATCAGGGTCTCTTCATTCACCCTCCTCATTGCCTGAAGGGAGCAATCCTTTCGATTGGCATTGTAGAGCAACATCAAATAGGTAATTAGAAATTTTGAGAACTTGGCTGCATTGTAAAAGAGGGATGTTTTTGTCTAATAACATACCTTGTACAAGAGTTCACCACAGTTATTGCTTCTTCTATGGCAGCTTGAGTGGATTTTAAAGGGTGTGCAGGAACAAAGGAACCTAGAGGCCTGTGCATAAGTCATTGAAGTTGGCAGGTTAAGTTGAGAGAGCAGTTAATGAAACATACAGTATCCTAGGCTTTTTTGGAGTACAAGAGCAAGGGCATTATGTTGAACTTGCATAAGACACTAGCTCGGCCTCAGTTGGAGTATTGCGTCCAGTTTTGTGCACTGCACTTTCGGAAGAATGCAGTAAAGGTTCATGAGAATGGTTCTGGGGATGAGGAACTTCAGTTACAAAGAAAGATTGGAGAAGTTTGGACTGTTTTCCTTGGAGAAGAGAAGGCTGATAGTGATATTTCAAATGGTGATGGGTCTGGACAGAGTAGATAGAGAGAAACTGTCCTCAATTATGAAAGGATTAAGAAACAGAAGACACAGATTTAAAGTTATTGGCAAAAGAAGCAAAGGTGACATGAGGAAAGAGCTTTTCATGCAGTGAGTGGCTAAGCTCTGGAATGCACTGCCTGAGATTGTGGTGGAGATAGGCATTTGAAAGAGAATTGGACTGTTATCTCTAAAGGAGGACTATGCACAGTTATGGGGAGAAGGGAGGGAATAGCCCTAAGTGAGTTGCTCATTTGGAGAGCTGGTGCAGGACTGATGGGCCAAATGGCCTCCTGCTGCACCATAACAATTCTGTGATTCTGTGATAAAGACTCGTTAAAGCTGTTCTCTGTTGAGGAATTTGGATATTGCAGAGTAAAGAGTGCCAGCTGTGGCTCAGTTGGTAACACACTCACCTCTGAGTCAGAAAGTTGTGGGTTCCGTTCCCACCCAGGATTTGAGCAGAAAAGTCAAGGTTTATATCCCAATGCAGTACTTGCAGAGTTGTAGGTGCTGTGTTTTGGCTGAGACGTTTAAACAAGGCCCAGTGCCCTCCCAGGTGGATGTAAATATTCCTATGGCACATTTCAAAGAAAAGCAGGAGGGATATTCCGGTGTCCTAACTGTGAAGAACAAAGACCTGACACTGTATTTTTATAAAATATATGCATGTGCTCATTGCCATTTCTAATTTTTTTAAAAACTGAGTGAAGACGCTTAAAACTGCTGAAACGGTGTCTGTCTGTGATCCTGGAACAAAAGAAGCCACTTGGTAGCTTTAGGAGAACACACACCTCATTATCTCTGAGGAGCTATTAATGAACCCCTGTGGACTGCACAGCCCAGCTTCAAAGAGAGCTACACAAGGGCCAACTATATTTAATAGCACAGGATGGCCAGAAGGAGATGGATCGTATTCTAAGGCAAAGGCCCCACAACCTCACTTTCAAATCGTACTGGCTTAGACATTCAAAAGTGGTTGAAATCCAGATGAAGGATACAGATCCTTTGTCAAAGATGGTGGAGGGATGAGAGTCATGTGACATGGGCCTCTGGCTGTGAGAACAAGTAATATTGCCTTGCTGAACTGAAAAGCTCAGTCTGCTGTTTAACACCTGAATACCAGGCCACACCAAAGGAGCTCTGATACTTCCAACTGCCTTGCTCCTGCTGGAAGTTCTGTACCATTGCGAAGCCAACACCACCAGAAAAGTGAATTATACAGCATCGGTTTTCAACCCACCAACCTCCGTGAAGGAATGCCTCATTGGACTTTGATTCTGGACCCAAGTGAACCAATATTTATTTTTTTAAAATATATTTCGATATCTAAAAGGTATTCAATAAGATATAGCACATAAGGCTACTCAATAAGATAAGAGCCCATGGTGGTGGGGGTAGTATATAGCATGGATAGAGAATTGGCTACCTAATAGACGACAGAGAGTTGGAATAAGGAAGGCATTTTTGGGATGGCAGCCTGTAACTAGTGGAGTGCCACAGGGATCAATGCTAGGACCTCAATTATTTACAATATATATTAATGACTTAGATGACGGAAGTGAATGTACTTTCACCAAGTTTGCAGAAGACACAAAAATAGATGGGAAGGCAAGTGGTGAGGATGACACAAAGAGTCTACAGAGGGATGTAGACAGATTAAGTGAATGGGCAAAAACTTGGCAGATGGAATATAACGTGGGAAAATGTGAGGTTATGCACTTTGGCAGGAAGAATAGAGGAGCTGAATATTATTTAAATGGAGAAAAACTGCAGAAAGTTGCAGCACAGAGGGATTTGGGAGTCCTTGTGCATGAATCCCAAAAAGCTAACATATAAGTCCAATAGATAATAGGGAAGGTAAATGGAATGTTGGCCTTTATTTCAAAGGCAATGGAGTATAAAAATAGTGAATTCTTGCTAAACCTACACAAAGCACTAGTTAGACCACTCCTAGAATACTGTGAATAATTTTGGTCCCCTTATCTAAAAAAAGATATACCAACATTGGAGGCAGTCCAGAGAAGGTTCACTAGGATGATTCTGGGGGTGGAGGGAGAGGTTGAGTAGGTTGGGCCTGTGCTGATTGGAGTTTAGAAGAATGAGGGGTGACCTTTTTGAAATATATAAGATTCTTAGGGGGCTTGACAGGGTAGATGCTGAGAGGTTCTTTCCCCTTGTGGGAGAGTCTAGGACCAGAAGGCATAATCTCAGAATAAGGGGGTGCCCATTTAAGACAGAGATGAGGAGGAATTTCTTCTCTCAGAGGGTAGTGAATCTGTGGAATTCTTTACAGCAGAGAGCTGTAAAGGGCTGGGCCGCTGAGTATATTCAAGGCTACCTAGTGCCTTGTATGGTTTTAGTAAGACTTCCCTCTTTTTATACTCCATTCCCTTTGAAATAAAAGCCAACATTCCATTTGCCTTACCTATTACCTGCTGAACTTGTATGCTAGCTTTTTGGGGTTCATGCACGAGGACCCCCAAATCCCTCTGTGCTGCAGTCTTTCTCTATTTCAATAATATTCAGCTCCTCTATTCCTCTTGCTAAAGTGCATAACCTCACACTTTCCCACATTATATTCCATCTGCCATGTTTTTTCACATACACTTAACCTGTCTATATCCCTCTGTTGGCCCTATGTGTCATCCCCACCATTTGCCTTCCCATTTATTTTGTGTCATCCACAAACTTGGTGATAGCACGTTCATTTCCCTCATCTAAGTCATTAATATATATTGTAAATAATTATGGCCCCAGCACTGATCCCTGTGGCACTCCACTAGTTAGAGATTGCTATCCTGAAAATAACCCCCTTATCCCAACTCTCTGTCTTCTATTAGTTAGCCAATCCCCTATCCATGCTAATACACTACACCCAACACCATGGGCTCTTATCTTATTAAGTAACCCTATGTGTGGTACCTTGTCGAATGCATTTTGGAAATCCAAATATATTACATCTACTGGTTCCCCTTTATCTATCTTGCTTGTTACCTCCTCAAAGAATTCTAATAAATTTGTCAGGCATGATTTCCCCTTCATGAAGCCATGCTGACTCTGTTTGATTAGATTATGTATTTCTAAATGCTCTGCTATTACATCCTTTATAATAGATTCTTTAACATTTTCCCAATGACAGATGTTAAGCTAACTGGCCTATAGTTACCTGTTTTTTTTTGTCTCCCTCCCTTTTTGAATAAGGGTGTTACATTTGCAGTTTTCCAACCCTCTGGGACTTTTCAAGAATCTAAGGACTCTTGGAAGATTACTATCAATGCATCCACTCTCTCTGTAGCTATTTCCTTTAATATCCTAGGATGCAACTCATCAGGTCCAGGGGCCTTATCCACCTTTAGCTCATTAGTTTCCTGGTAATTTTTCTCTAATGATAGTTACTATATCTATTTCGTCCACCTGTGCCAACCACCCCCACACCATTGCCCCTTGATTAGTTACTATTTTTGGAATGCCATTAGTGTATTTTACTGTGAAGACTGATGCAAAGTATTTATTCAACTCCTCTGCCATTTCCTGGTTCCCCATTATTATTTTCCCAGCCTTATTCTCTAAGGGGCCTATGTTCACTTTGGCCTCAGTCTTCCTTTTTATATATTTAAGGAAGCTCTTACTGTCCATTTTATATTACTTGCCATTTTACCCTCAAAGTTTATTTTCTCCCTCTTCATTAATTTTTGGTCATCTTCTGTTGATTTTTAAAACATACCCAATCCTCTGGCTTACCACTAATTTTTGCCACATTGTATACTTTTTCTTTCACTTTGATACTATCCTTAACTTCCTTGGTTAACCATGGTTGGTTTAGCCCCCTCCTACAATCCTTCTTCTTCACTGCGATATATCTTTGTTGAGAGTCATGAACTATTTTCTTAAATGTCTGCCATTGTTCATCAACTGTCTTTTCTGCTAAACTCCTTTCACAGTCCACTCCAGCCAACTCTGCTCTCATTTCATTATAATTAACCTTATTTAAGTTTAGCACAGATATTTCCAAACTTAGTTTCTCAGTATCAAACTGATTGCTAAATTCCACCATTATGTTCACTGTTTTCTAAGGGATCTTTTACTCTGAAATCATTTATAAAACCTGCCTTGTTACACATTTCCAGATCCAAAAATAGCCTGATCCCTGGTTAGATCCACAAAATATTGTCCTAGGAAACTGTCCTGAATACACTCTATGAATTCTTGCTTGTGGCAACCTCTGCCAATTTGATTTTCCCAATCTACATGGAGATTAACATCACCCATGATTAATATACCACCTTTTTTACATGCCCTCATTATTTCCTGATTTATTCTCCATTTGACAGCATAGCTACTGTTAGGGGGGCCCTTAGACTACTCCCAGAAATGTCTTCTTCTCCTTGTTATTTCTTACCTCCACCCATATGATTCCACATCTTCTAATCCAAATTATTTCTTGCTATCATAATTATTCCATCTCGTGCTAACAAAGCTACCCCATTGCCCTTTCCTTCCTGTCTGTCCTTTTGAAAAGTCACATACCCCTGAATATTTAGTTCCCAGCTTGGATGCCCTTGTAACCACATCTCTGTAATGGTTATAAGATCATACCCATTAACCTCTATTTGTGCCGTTAATTCATTTATTTTGTTCCGAATACTATGTGCACTTAAGTAAAGAACCATTAATTTTGCCTTTTTACAAATTTTTTCCCCTGTTGATCCTATTTGCTTCTTTTCTTTATGTTTGGACACTCTATCCCTCCCTGTCACACTCTGGGTATCATTACCTAAGTAGCTGCCCTGCAGTGCTGCCATATCCTTTTGCTTTGTAAGCCTACTTATCCCACTTATGGTCTTATGGTCTATGTATTAAGGCCACAGCCACAAAGAGGACACCCACCAAAGTCATCGAGGGCAAAGGAGGTGGCAGATCAGCAGCCTCTCTCAGTGCAGCTGCAAGCGAGGGGGGAGCACCACGCTGGGCTACTCATAAATGTGTCAAATGAACTCCAAAGTCGTCACCAAGAGAGTCACATGGATGAGAAGCTTATGCCTGTGAACGTTACTAATTATTGTAAGTTTGTAAATAAACCCAGATCTCATAGTCCCTCATGCTGATGTCTTAATACTATGTTGTGGCTGTGGAACATGTTTCATGAGACAGGCAATAGCGTTAATAGCTGGAGGAATGGGAAGGGTGTTTCATGTGTTAATGTTTGGAAAGGGGAAGTGTGTTGACATAACGGTGACATGAGTTGCACATTGCACATGGAAATAGTTTTGGAGCCATGATGTCCACACATCTCTGAGGCCGAGACTTTTGAAACTATTGAAACCTCTGCCTTATCATGGCATCCCTGGTGTCATGGCCATCAATAAGATCATGTCCAGGCCTTCAAGCTGAACATTGTCGTGTTCCCTCACCTCATCCTCGCCCTCATCCTCTGATGAATAGCCGCAATCTACCGGGCTCTCATCCTGAAGGGCACCCCCTCTTTGAATAGTGAGGCTATGGAGGGTACAGCACACCATGACCACCAGGGACACACAGGATGGAGCATACTGCAATGCCCCTCTTGACCTGTCAAGGATTCTGAACCTCATTTTCAATAGGCTGATGATCCGCTCAACGATGGCCCCGGCGTTTCCATGGCTGTCATTGTATCCCCTTTCTGCTTCCATTCATCGACTGTAGTGGTTCAACAAGGCAGCTCACCACTGCCTTCTCAAGAGCAACAAAGGATGGGCACTAATAGCTGACCCAGCCAGCGAAGCTTATTTCCCCTGAATGAATAATAACAAAAAATTGAGTGCCATCTCAGGCATCATGAGCAAATTGTTCGATGGGTAACCCTTGTCACCTATAATCCATCCATCCAGGAATTCAAGACCAGTAAATAGATCTGACACCTGTGAGTTTTGAAGAAAGGAGGAGTTGTGACTGCTGCCTGTCAATGGTGATTACAGAGCAGCTGGACGTTCAACAAGTGGAATCCTTTTCTGGTGATGAAGGTGCAGGGCTGTCCAGCAGGAGACTTTCTGGTGACAATCAATAGCTCCCTGTACCCTGGGGAAACCTGCTATTGACACAAACCCTCTAGCTCTATCCAGCTGACTCTGCTTGTCCAGTGTGAAGGAGATATAATTCCCTGTCCTTCAAAACAGCATTAGTGAAGACCTTGACGCCGTGGTCTGCTGCAGGCTGCATTATGCTACTGAGTTCTCCATAAGCTGCCTGAAAGGAGCCTGTTACAAAGAGGTTCAGCGCGACAGTGATCTGCAGAGCTACATGTAGCGGGTGACCCCCAGTGCAATTGGAGGAGATGTCCCCTGCAAGCATGTCACAGAGTGATGTGACTGTGGACCTTGATAGCCTGAGACTGAGTCTTCTCATTCATTGTGTCTCTGACATCTGCAGATAGTTCAGCCTCTGCCTGTATACTCAAAGGGCTGCATATGTCCTTCTATGCCTCCGCTGAGGATGTTTGATGGCTTAATTACCCTCTGGGTGTGGCACAGCTGTGGCCTCTCTCTGTACCACCAGTGCATCCTGAACCACCTGATCTGTCCTTCTTCCTCTCACCTACCTCCCCCTCATCCTCCTCCCCTCCTCACTGGAGGTTGCGTCTCCCACCAAGACCACAAGACTACAATGGCCATTTTTCTCAGCTACTTTAAAGCCTGGGTTGATGGACAAGGACTAAATGCAGCAGTCAGCAGAGCACTCAGCAGCGGGATTAAAAGCCTCTAATTAATATAGGTTTTAAATGGAAACTCCGTGTCTTGAATGAAGCACTCCCAGCAGTAACAGAACACGGAATTGTTAAGATGAGACTCAAGGTTGAGCTGAACCTTTTAAGCTTGGCCTAACAAGCTGTCTTATGAAATATGGGAACCCCATGTGGCATAAAACAGACTCTGCAAGCATATTATTGCTGACACTATGATTATTCCATAAATTAAGGACCTTAAACACACACTTAAACAAAACTTGAAAAACACGGGCGGGCGGTTCCTGACTTTTAACCCTGCCCGCCTGCTGTATTATTCAAAACTGGCGCAATGATATCAGGAACGCAACCCAACATCATCACGTCCGATAATATGTCAGTGCAGGTGGGGAACTCTCCCGATTTAGGAACGTATTATTCAGCCCTTTATCTCTAAAGCTGTAGGCCTCTACATTCTCAAATTTGCAGAAAGCGTGTGTGAGTGTCTTTAAGTTGAGGCAATCTCCCAATCGTCTTTCTGTCTCAACAATGCCCACCAGTCCTGGTGGGGCTGCCGGCTGTCCAGTGCTCTGGGCCCTCTAGTGGGCTTTCCTACCCTGGGAACCTGACTGCTGTCCTGAATAGGATGGCAAAAATGAAGGTGGCTAATTTGGACATTGCCGCCAAGGGAATTGTGCAGCTGGAACTCCGACAACATTAGTAGGCTTGAAAACCCGATGTAGTCCTAATGCTGGGTCCAAAATTCAACCTGTTAACACTGTTTCTCTCTTTACAGATGCTGCCATGACCTGCTGAGTATATCCAGCATTTTTGTTTCCTTTATTCTTTCATGCAGTGTTGGCGACACATTTGATGTCCATCCCTTGGGATCAGTTGCTTACAAGGTCATTTCAGAGGGCAGTTAAGACTCAACCACATCACTCTGGGTCTAAACTCACATGTAGGCCAGACCAGGTAAGGACTGCAGATTTGTTTCCCTAAAGGGCATTAGTGAATTACATGGGTTTTTAACAACAATTGCTGATAGTTTGATAGTGACTATCACAGAGATCAGGTTTATTAATTGAATTTAAATTCCACAGCAGGATTTGAACCCATATTTCCAGGCTAGACCTCTGCATTTTTAGTCCAGGGACATTACCACAACACCAATGTCTCTCCTTAAAAAAAAATTTTGCTGTTTTTATTTCAGCTTCAAGTACTAGCAGTTTCCTGACTGAGAAAAAAAAATCTTGATATTTGTTTGTGGTACACTCTTGGCGGGACACCGCACCTCTCTATTTTCTTTCAATTACTCAATTTTCAGTGACTTTAGCGAGGAAATACAGCCTGAGATTGATCTTCAAGACTGACAAGTCCTTTCTATGCAGAGACAACAGGCAGAATTTATGACCTCTCTGTCTCAATCTTTGGTGATAGACTGTCCACCAATATTCATTACAAGCCTACCAACTCCCACAGCTACTTCGACTACAGCTTCTCAAACCCCGCTTCCTGTAAGGACTCCATCCCATTCTCTCAGTTCCTTTGCCTCCGTCACATCTGTTCCAATGATGCTACCTTCAAAAACAGTTCCTCTGACGTCCTCCTTCTTCCTTAACCGAGGTTTTCCACCCACGGTGGTTGACAGGGCCCTCAACCGTGTCCGGCCCATTTCCCACGCATCCGCCCTCATGCCTTCTCCTCTCTCCCAGAAACATGATAGGGTCCCTCTTGTCCTCACTTATCACCCCACCAGCCTCCGCATTCAAAGGATCATCCTCCGCCATTTCCGCCAACTCCAGCATGATGCCACTACTAAATACATCTTCCCTTCACCTCCCCCCGACGGCATTCCATAGGGATCGTTCCCTCCATGACACCCTGGTCCACTCCTCCATCACCCTCTACTCCTCAACCCTCTCCTACGGCACCTCCCCATGCCCACGCAAAATATGCAGCACCTGCCCCTTCACTTCCTCTCTCCCCACCGTCCAAGGGCCCAAACACTCCTTTCAAGTGAAGCAGCATTTCACTTGCATTTCCTTCAATTTAGTCTACTGCATTTGTTGCTCCCAATGCGGTTTCCTCTATATTGGAGAGACCAAACGCAGACTGGGTGACCGCTTTGCAGAACACCTTCGGTCTGTCCGCAAGCATCACCTAGACCTCCCTGTCACTGGCCATTTTAACACTCCACCCTGCTCTCTTGCCCACATGTCTGTCCTTGGCCTGCTGCATTTTTCCAGTGAAGTTCAACGCAAACTGGAGGAACAGCACCTCATCTTCCGACTAGTCACTTTACAGCCTTCTGGAATGAATATTGAGTTCAACAATTTTAGATCTTAAACTCCCTCCTCCATCCCCACCCACTTTCTGTTTCTTCCCCTTCCTCCTTGTTTTCTCCAATAATTTATATAGATTTTTCTTTTCCCACCTATTTCCATTATTTTTAATGTATTCCACCAATCATTTATCTATACCTTTTATGCCCTTTTAGTCTTATTTCACCCCACCCTCACTGGAGCTATCTGTACCTTGCTTGGCCTGCTATCCATTCTTAATTAGCACATTCTTTTAGATATTATCACCACCTTCAACACTTCTTTGTTCTTTTGTCTGTGACATCTTTTGTTTATCTCCTTCTATCACTGCTTGCATGTCCCAACAATCACCACCCCCCTTCTCTCTCTCTGCTCCCCCCCACCCCCATTAAACCAGCTTATATTTCACCCCTCTCCTATTTTTACTTAAATCTGTTGAAGTGTCATGAGGACTCAATACGTCAACTGTACTCTTGTCCGCCGATGCTGCCAGACCTGCTGAGTTTTTCCAGGTATTTTTTATTTTTTGTTATGGATTTCCAGCATCCGCAGATTTTTTGTTTTTATCTCTGTGTTTAATTGACTGCCACTTCTCTTCAAGAAGTGCCTACCTTGAAAAAGTTTTGTTCTACTCTCCATCAGGATTTTCATTTCTCTATTCTGCCTTGTTCACCTTCATTGCTTTCTATTTCTCTCCTGGTGTTTGACAAGGTGTTAACTAAAACCCGCTTTCACAGCCATATCTCCTTTCTCAGTGACTGTCTCTGTCTCCGACTTACCCCACATGGATTTCAACTGAAATTCCATTCCTGATGTTTCGAACCCACCCAGGATTACAGGTATCTCCGGGACATACAAAGTTCCTCGGACTGCTGTTCCTGTTGCATTCTGAGATCCACACTCAGTGCCATGCGCCGCCATATGAACACACTTGACCTGTCCCTCCAGCAGCACCACCGCACCCTTTCCCAAAGCTGTGTCTGCCCCCAGTTTCATTTTATTCTTCGTCTCATCCAACGCCTCAACAAGGAACTTCTTCTCTTTCTCTCGAGTGCTAAGGAACGCAAGCTCCAACAAATCATCGACACCAACACCCATCCAGGACCCTCCACCCTTGCTTTTCCCTCTGTCCCCACCCCATCTACCAATCCCAGCCCTGGCCGTATATTCACTATACCCCCTGACCTTCCTCTCTCCGACGCTGAACGTTCAGTGCTCAGCAAAGGACTTCGTTTCATACCCTTACACCCTCATCTCAATGAATTTCGGGCTCGGCGCGATGCTGAACTCGTCTTCTGCCGCCTTCGTCTCCGTGCTCACTTCTTTGGGCAGGAGTCCTCTCCCCATTCAACGGATCCTTTTACCCACCTCCAATATTCTCCCTCGACCTGGATCCCTCCCCCCGGGTTCTTAACTTATCTTGATCTTTTCATTGAGAACTGTCGGCGTGACATTAGTCATCTCCATTTCTCTGCTCCTCTCACCCATTCTAATCTGTCTCTCTCTGAACTTACTGCACTCCATTCTCTCAGGTCGAACCCTAACATTGTCATCAAACCCGCTGACAAGGGTGGTGCTGTTGTTGTCTGGAGCACTGACCTCTACCTCGCGGAGGCTGAGCATCAACTCACAGACACTTCCTCCTACCTCTCCCTGGACCATGACCCCACTACTGAACATCAAGCCATTGTTTCCAGGACTGTCACTGACCTCATCTCCTCTGGAGATTTTCCTTCCACAGCTTCCAACCTGATAGTCGCCCAACCTTGGACGGCCAGCTTCTACCTCCTACCCAAAATCCACTGTCCTGGCACTCCAATCGTGTCAGCCTGTTCCTGCCCCATGGAACTCATTTCTCGCTATCTTGACTCCCTTGTCTCTCCCCTTGTCCAGTCCCTTCCCACCTACATCCGTGATTTCTCTGACACCTTACATCACATCAACAATTTCCAGTTCCCTGGCCGCAACCACCTCCTCTTCACCATGGACGTCCAATCCCTCTACACCTCCATCCCCCACCAGGATGGTCTGAGGGCCCTTAGCTTCTTCCTCGAACAGAGGCCCGAACAATCCCCATCCACCACTACTCTCCTCCGTCTGGCTGAACTTGTTCTCGCACTGAACAATTTCTCCTTCAACTCTTCTCACTTCTTCCAAATAAAAGGTGTGGCTATGTGTACCCGCATGGGCCCCAGCTATGCCTGTCTCTTTATGGGGTATGTGGAACATTCTGGCCCGCTCCCACAACTCTTTCTCCGGTACATCGAAAATTACTTCTGCTTCATGCTCTTGTCGGGACCTGGAAAAACGTATTAATTTTGCTTCCAATCTCCGCCCCTCCATCATTTTCACGTGGCCCATCTCTGACACTTCCCTTCCCTTCCTTAACCTCTCTGTCTCAATTTCTGGTGATAGACTGTCCATCAATATCCATTACAAGCCTACCGACTCCCACAGCTACCTCGACTACAGCTCCTCACACCCCGCTTCCTGTAAGGACTCCATCCCATTCTCTCAGCTCCTTCGCCTCCGTCGCATCTGTTCTGATGATGCTACCTTCAAGAACAGTTCCTCTGACATTTCCTCCTTCTTCCTTAACCGAGGTTTTCCACCCACGTTAGTTGACAGGGCCCTCAACCGTGTCCGGTCCATCTCCCGCGCATCCGCCCTCACACCTTCTCCTCCCTCCCAGAAACATGATAGGGTCCCCCTTGTCCTCACTTATCACCCCACCAGCCTCCGCATTCAAAGGATCATCCTCCGCCATTTCCGCCAACTCCAGCATGATGCCACCACCAAACACATCTTCCCTGCACCCCCCATGGCGGCATTCCGTAATGATCGTTCCCTCCTCCATCATCCCCTACTCCTCAACCCCCTCCTATGGCACCTCCCCATGCGAACGCAAGATATGCAACACCTGCCCCTTCACTTCCTCTCTCCTCACCATCCAAGGGCCCAAACACTCCTTTCAAGTGAAGCTGCATTTCACTTGCACTTCCTTCAACCTAGTCTACTGCATTCATTGCTTCCAATGCGGTTTCCTCTACATTGGAGAGACCAAACGCAGACTGGGTGACCACTTTGCAGAACACCTTCAGTTTGTCCACAAGCATCATCGAGACCTCCCTGTTGCTTGCCATTTTAACACTCCACCCTGCTCTCTTGCCCACATATCTGTCCTTGGCTTGCTGTATTGTTCCAGTGAAGCCCAACGCAAACTGGAGGAACAGCACCTCATCTTCTGACTAGGCACTTTACAGCCTTCTGGGCTGAATATTGAGTTCAACACTTTTAGATCTTAAACTCTCTCCTCCATCCCCACCCCCTTTCCATTTCTTCCCTCTCCTCCTTGTTTTTTTTCCAATAATTTATATAGATTTTTCTTTTCCCACCTATTTCCATTATTTTTAATGTATTCCACCAATCATTTATGCCCTTTTAGTCTTATTTCACCCCACCCCCACTGGAGCTATCTGTACCTTGCTTGTCCTGCTATCCATTCTTAATTAACACATTCTATTAGATAATATCACCACCTTCAACACCCCTTTGTTCTTTTGTCTGTGACATCTTTTTGGTTATCTCCTTCTATCACTGCTTGCTTGTCCCAACAACCAGATCCCCCCTTCTCTCTCCCACCCCCCCTTTAAATCAGCTTATATTTCACCCCTCTCCTATTTTTATTTAGTTCTGTTGAGGTATCATGAGGACTCGAAACGTCAGCTGTACTCTTCTCCGCCGATGTTGCCAGACCTGCTGAGTTTTTCCAGGTATTTTTTATTTTTAGTTTTGGATTTCCAGCATCCGCAGTTTTTTTGTTTTTATATAGGCAGAATATAATTTCTGTCTCTCGAACCGTGTGCATAATCTGTTTCTTCTTATATTTTTTAATTAGGCAAATTGGAAAAAAAGCAAAGCTTGAGATTGAATGACTTGTTCGAACAAGAGAAGCCATTTGTTTCAATATTAAAAGCGGAATTAACTTATTAATGGAAAGACAATAATACCCAGGGGTACTTCAGCAGCTGCATTTTGAGAGCGAGAGAAGCTTGTTTCTGAGGTTGTATAATTTTGTATCGTTCTGTTTGCCTTTACAAGAAAGGCACTGTCGAGAAGTAAGACTCCTGCTAACCTTCTGTCAAAGGAGATAGGGAGAAGCAATGTTATCATTGCTGTGATTTTATTAAGATCATCTTAATGACACAGTTGCCTTGTGTTTGATAAAATTCTAATTAAATCTTTGCCATGTTTTTCTTCACACTTCAGTGAAATTTGCAAAGGTTTGCTTATCCCACGCATGCCTGCACTACCTACAAATAAATATTCTCTATAAAAATGTGCCTCATTGGTTGTGACCCTTTAAGGACCATTGGTTAGGCTATGAGCAGCCTAGGTTTTACTGTGTGCTGCTGACCTAGCACTGACTGGAGAACAATTGGGTTGAGGCAGCGACTAAGAGGTGCAAGTATAAATAGTGGGCTGCATGCTTGTTTCAGACATGTGCTCTGGTCACCTCTTTTGGTGCCTGTACAATGACGAGTGTGTAAACCTGGCTCAGAATACACGCATGTCTCCTGCCACCTTTAGCACCCATTTCATGCCTATAAATTAGTTGCAATGTCTTTGCCTTTCTAGGACCATTAAATTGCATCTGCAACCACCTGCCACTGCATTACCTTGTCCATGTCTTCCTGAAGTCTTATACGTTCCTCTTCACTGTTTGAAAACCTCCGGTTGTTGTGTCACCAGCAAATTTTTGAGATCGTGCTTCATTTACTGAGGGCCAGGTCATCTATGTACAATTAGGTCAATAATGGGTCACAAGGGGCACATCACTTACAACCTTTCCCCAATCTGAAATGCACTGATTTACGCTAATTCCTTTTCCTATCTGTCAACCAACTTTCTACGTCTGCTGCAGGATTTCATGTTTAGTTTGAATTTTAGTAACAACTCTCTTGTGTGGTACCTTATTGCGTTTCTGCTGAAAATCAATAGAAACAGCATTTACTGCATTTCTTTTATCCCCCCAATCAGCCACTTTTTCAAGAAATTTCATTGAATTTGTTAAATGTGACATGTCTTTAAGAAAAATCCATGCTGGCTGTCCTTGATGAATCCATGTATTTCTAACAAAGCGCAATTCTTTTCTTGAATTATGGAGGTTGTCCTAGAATTGATATTCAACTAACTAGTTCGTACTCACCCAAATGACTCTCCTTCTCTCTCTCCATGAATGTCACGGACAAATTTTAGGTGTTTCTTTTTGTTTGTCCATGATCAATATATTTGTATCTGAATGTGTGTATTTTTTTCCCCTCAGAGTGATTCACTCAATTTTCATAGCCTGGCAGAAAGCTTTTATGCATTTGAAGTAATAAAGGTTAGTTTATTTTTCACATACTTGGCTCGGAGGTTAACAAAACTATGAGGTCTCACTCAGCCAACTCACTGACACTATCACACAACGCAGAATTAGATACAGGTGAAGATAAAACAATAAATATTGAAATGGAATTTAACTCAACCTCTATTCCAGTGCAGGCCTGATGTCACTTAGATGAGCTGATACCTTGGCTGGAGTGAGTGTCATGTAAAAGCAGAGATTTCTCATTATCTATGATGGTTCTTGTAGTTGATCTACCTGGAGATAGATTTCTCAGATGAACTTCAAGCTTTGGAAATAGGCTGGGATACTTTTAAAAGACTTTTAAGCCTCTTGGTTCTGAAAAGATAAATGTGGCACAACCTTTCTCTGCAGCTGCTTTGTTGTTTGTGTTACTCTGCAAACTGGCCAGGTCTCTCTGAGTTTTGGAATAAAAGGGTTTCAGAATAAGAAAACCAGTTTCAGTCACATGGTCAAAGGCCATTGATATTTAATAGATGGAAAATGGTGGTATTTCGCATTTATGTTGTGGATAACTGGTCTTGTTTGCTTTTCTCTGTTACATTGCAAACATGGGGACATAGGCCTCGATTTTCATCCTTGAGGCAGCAAGGGGGAGTTGTGAAAATTCCAAGACTGGCCCACCTGCCTTGTGAAAAAGTGCTTGTAAATGCTGGGGGGCAGGTGCAGGTTGGAGTCAGGCCAGCTGACCCGGGAAGAAGCATGGAGGTAGCCACAGAGGGTGCCAGGTACTGAGGCAGGCAGTTTAAAAGGCCCGCCTCAGTGTCAGGGGACTTTGCCTCTCCAGCTCTCACCCCTCACCCTCCAAACACTTCCCATGCCCCATCAATGGCAGCTTATGACACCCACCTACCTCTTGCTCCCATGTCAAGCTATGGCACTTCCATGCCTATTGACCCACTATACACTTTCAAGAATCAATGGACGCTTTAGTGTTTCAACAAACTTAGTGGTTGGCTGGGCTCTCAGTCAAGCCTCATTATGTATGCTTGGTTGAGAGCCTAGACAACTTTTTGAGTAGTAAAACACTTGATCCCCAGAGGAGGCATTATTTGTTTGACAGCTCACCCTCTCTGATCTCTGCTGTCAATTTCATAATGTTTGTTTACAGAAGTTAAGTGGTTTCAAGGGTTTGTGGGTTTTGTTATCCATGCTTTAAAGGGTCTGGATGATTGACACTTTTATTAACTTCTAGCGAAGACTCTTTTTTCAGGAGAAAGTTATGAATAATTTACTTTTTCCAAAGCTTTTTCTTATACATCCCACTATACACTATAGGTTTCATTGGTTTTAGAAAATGTATAGTGGGTTAATGGATATGGAAGTGCTATAGCTTGGCGTAGGGGACATGAGGAACTATAGGGTTGGGTGGAAGGGCAAAACTTGACATAGGGACATGAGAGGCCATGAGAGAGGGTGGAAGGGCAAAGTTTGGTATAGGGGTTATTACAAGGACATTTTGAACTTAACTTTTAAAAGGTCCCCTCATGCAGATAAGAGTTCACAACTCCTGGGAGGGGCCGTGAACCATGACTCTTAAAAAACTTGGCTCGACTCTGTGAAAATTGCAGAGGAGTTGGAAGAGCACACTCTGGAATGGAGTCTACTAAGTTGGGACCTACCCAGCATTTTAAAGGGCTCTGAAGTCGTCCCAACTCAGTGAAAATCCAGCCATAGAGTCTAGGAGACAATTGTCTCTGTGTATTGGAGTAAGCTTCAACAGCAGCAGCTGTGAAATTCCATAAAGTACTGCGGTTAAGGCCTGTTCATTCAAGGAGAGCCCCACCTCACCTCACCCCCCACCACCCCCCCCACCCCACACCCACCACACCCATTATGATCCTATTCAAAACTTTCTAAAAACTTGATAGTCTGTGTTGAAGTTGCAAAGGTCACCCTTGGCAGTCATCTTAACAGCTCATCAGTGACCATTTAAATAAAAAACAGTTTTAAAATTTGTAATATTTTTATGCCTGTGCTGGCATGATATGAACAAGTTACCTTGGTTACTCTATAGTTCAGCAACATGAATAGCAATTTTCAGGATCGTTACATTGTGGCCAAAGCCTCGACCATCTATCTCCTCTCTGACTTCTTTCAATAGGCCCAGGTGCCAGTGAGAAAAGAGCTTCCTACAGTTATCATTCATGATTGTTCCAACTGACCTTTAATAATTCTATGCTTTCACTCCCATCATCATTTGTAAAACATAATGTATTTAATATCTCTGTTATACTGTCATCATCCACAATTACACTCCCACTTATATCCCTGAGATGTACTAACTGGACTTTAACCATTATTTCACTTTTTCTATGCTTATAAGTGCTGGTGTTATTTGATTTTATCTGCTACATTCTGGAGACTCATGAGGCAGACAAAGCACATGATTACATTTAAGCCAGGCAGCTTGACCCTTGGTCTGGTTTAAATTTCAAACAATGCTTGGCTGTTAATTGTCAGTCTTTCTCACTGGGCATTCTCCATGGCAACACCTCTACCAATCAGAGTCCACTTGTCAACCAATCAGTACTGTCTTCACATACAGTATAAATTGCTGTTTTCCCCTTATATTGGTATTCTTGCGAACTGTCCTGATGAGTGCAAGGTGAAAAGCTTCGACATGTTTCTTTTTTCCTACAGCACTCAAGTTCTGCATTACCAAATGACTATTCTTTTTGTTGTAATATGGGATTTTAGATGTCTCAATGATGAGAGCTTGAGACTTGTTTATTTATATATGAACTACTTATTTTTAACCTTTAACTATTTACAGGTCTCAGATTACTGTTATGCATGGTGCTGTTACCTCCATGCAGATTGGCAGCTCCCAGGGTGTTCCATCTAGATTGTTCTCTCAGTCTATTACCATGTGACTCTATACATCGTACAGTGAGCGGCACTATTCTCCAGTCCCACATTAACCCTTGCTCTGCCAAACACCTTTACATTGTAATGGCATGCTGGCATGTCATATAATACTTTTGTTAGCTAATCTTTCCAAAAATAAAAGTATAAAAACGATTCCGAGAAATTCAAGCTTGGTGGGAGGCTGAACAAAGCTAAAACATTTTGAGATGCCCACCATCACATAAACTCAGCCAATTCTCATTAAGCAGAATCAGGCTAACATGGTAGCAATTATACAAGATTCTGCATTGAGCCGATGTAATCGACAGGTCAAATTGCCGCAGGTCTGTATCCTTAACTGAAAAATCTGTGCAGCACTGTACCTGGAACATGAATTTGCAAACACCACAATACAGTGCTGGACTAAATCTGATAAAGATCAATTGACCAGCTAGCTAAATGGAACTCTCTCATGAACACTTCGAACGTTTCTTTAAAACCTACAAGCTGATTGGACAGTGATTTCTTACACATCTCCCAGCCTCAAGAAGTGAATATCCTTATTGACTTCTCACATCTTATTTCTGGCTGACCCAGCTATTTCTGAGCTATGTTCTCCTAATTTGTTGACTGCAAAATCAGCAACACAAAATCTTTGAGCTGCCATCAAGAATTGATGTAAAAACTTCCCAGTGAAAAGCGATAACTATCGACTTTGATTCATCCTCCCCACCTGCAGATCATCTCACACAATTCTAAATTATTGGCATATTGTAAATATATATGGTTCAAACAAAAGTTCATGCATGGAGTTGAAAGATTCTCCAGCTCTCTGTTCACTGGCACCCTCCTTGTGGATATTTTCTAAATCCAGATTCTATATCACTCTTTACTTTAATTTTACTCCCTCTGATAGATACCAGTGTGTTTAATTATTTCCAGATTGTTTTAAAGTCAGTTTCTCTATGGAGTTTGTGTCAATACCTTGATGATTTAAAATGTTAACTCAGTCTATGGCCACATTAATCACTTTGTGTTGTTCAAGCATGATGTTGCTTGAGATATTTTGGAGAAATTGAAAATAAAAGGATACAGCCTCCAGAAATAAATAAAGCATCAGGAGTGTTTTTATTTATTATTTGGAAGGATAGAAACCATAGAAGAGTTATATGTAATTCCATCAGAATGATATTGCACGCTAGAGACTCACTGATAAATTTCAACACATTTTATATCTCAATATTCTCTGCTTGCATGCAATCACAAAAAAAACAAGATTGGAGAGCGAGGCTGTGATTTTGTGAGTGAATGTGAGGGGGTGCAGATGATTGCAATCTGTATTCTCCCTTACCATGTGAACTGAACCTGAATTGTATGAAGACAAACTTTGAAAGGCATCAAAAGCTGGCCAATGATTTTGGAAATGCTAACGAAAGCTCTCAGAGAGCTGACACTTCAAGAATAATCATGGCCTGTGAAAGCAGACATGAATTTCCTAGTTTAATAATTAACGTTACTGTAAGTGTGCCAGTGGGAGAAATCTTTAACAGATGAAAGCCTGAGAGGGGAAATCTAAATGTTAAAAAGCACAAGCTTGGTGGTAATTTCTAGGGAACCATGTTGCCCCACAGAATTTAGAATTTTTACATGGAAAAATGTTGCATTCTTGTTCGTTCTTAACACTATTAACAATGATTTCAAAGGGTTGAACAAGGAATTGCAATTTAAAAGTTATCTCAACAGTCACTCACCTACCCCACCATCCCATTTCTTAGACATTCTACGCTTTCTGAACCCAGGTCGCAGAGACACTATGCCCCACCCAATTTCCCAATCTCTTACTGAGACACTCTCCTCTCCAACTCTCTAGTTTATAATATTGGCCGTCATTTATATTTCCATCCTCAGTTCAATTCAACCTTCGCCCAGTTAATTTAAGCAAAATCAGTAACAGTTTGCTTCCACTCAATAAAAACTAGAATGCCTATGCCAACCCCCACCTCCCCCAACTTTTCCTCTGAAGTTCATAATGACACTAATCCCTCTCTGCAATCATCGAAGCTTGCACAATCCCTCCTCAGTCTGTCTAAGCCAATTCTTCCTTCACCATCCCAAAAAAATTGCTCCAAAATCCTTCCTTTCAAATCCCTTCATTACCATCCATTCGCCATTCTCTTCTTTGCAATCCATTTCCCTCTGTTATCACAAAAGCAAAATACTACAAATGCCAGAAATCTGAATGCAAACAGCAAATGCTAGAAACACTTAGTAAGTCTGAGGGAAACTATGGAGAGAAAAATAGGGTTTACAGTTCAGGGACAATGAGGAAAGGTCACGGATCTGAAACATTAGCCGTGTTTTTTTCTCTCTCCACAATGCTGCCTGGCCTGCTAAGTACTTCAGGCATTTTCTGTTCTTATCAGTTTTTTATTGACATCTATTACCTCCTCTCAAATTCATTTCTCCATTGGTTCTCCTTTCATTGCCATTATTATGAACACTGGATTTGACAAGATGTTTTAAGATGTCTCCTTTAATGCAGGTGAAATTGGGAATGCATGAAGCACCCCAGCTCAGAGACATACCTATGTTGTCTGCCTACCATAGGGGTGAAACTCACCCAGAAAACTATTGAAATCAAGTGACAGTTTTCA
Source organism: Carcharodon carcharias (assembly GCF_017639515.1). Classification (NCBI taxonomy): domain Eukaryota; kingdom Metazoa; phylum Chordata; class Chondrichthyes; order Lamniformes; family Lamnidae; genus Carcharodon; species Carcharodon carcharias. Next base: position 220,032,604 of record NC_054469.1, read on the forward strand.
GACCTGTACACAGGAACTCAAAGAAAGGGGACAGCTGCTTTTTGAGATAGAGGGAGAGAGAGAGCAGTTACTGCAAGAGAGAAGATACAAGAACGAACCTAACCATCTCCCCTGAATCCTTGACCATCAACATCCTGAGAGTTAACAATGACCAGAAACCTATCTGGATCAGTCATATTAATACTGTAGTTACAAGAGTAGTTCAACTGCTGGGAATTCTTGTGATGAGTAACTCAACTCCTGACTCCCCAAAACCTGTCCACAAGGCACAATCCAAGGCAAAGAAGCCTGCTTGAACAGCGCTCCATTCTCCACCTTAAACATTCACTACCTCCACCATCGAAGCACAGTGACAGCAGTGTGTACCTTCTACGAGATGCACTGTCCAAGCTCGTCACCACTTTCCAAGCCTGTGACCTCTACCACCTAGATGGACAAAAGCAGCAGACGCATGGAAAAGCCGTCAAGTTCTCTCTCCAAGAAACACACCATCCTGACTTGGAACTATATTGCCGTCCCTCCACTGTTGCAGGGTCAAAATGCTAGAACTGCCTTCCTAGAGAGCATTTTGCACGTACCTACCCGACATGGACTGCAACTGTTCAATAATTGGGTGACCACAACTTCTCAAGGGCAATGAGGGATGGGCAATAAATGCCGGCCTAGCTAGGATCCCAAGAATGAATTTTAAAAATTGTGATTATTGTAATTCTATAATTCTATTAAGCAATTTATTTACATGAAAAGGATCGGATCTTGCTGGAAATATAACACACGCCATTACAGAGTATTAATGTGAAAATTGGTCAACAACCTCAGGAGATTAAGATATATGCTGGGAGTTAGACATCTCCAGAAATTGCTAAAATAAAAGCAAAGTATCGCAGCTGCTGGAGATTTGAAATAAAAATAGAAAATACTGGAAAAACTCAGCAGGTCCGGCAGCATCTATGGAGAGAGAACCAGGGTTAACATTTTGAGTCCAATATGACTCTTCTTTGGAGTCATACTGGACTCGGAACGTTAACTCTGTTTCTCTCTCCATAGATCCTGCCTGACCTGCTGAGTTTTTCCAGCATTTTCTATTTTTAATCCAGAAATAACTAAACAGTTTATGCCTCTCCACCACTTAGCTCACACAAATGACATTGTGCACTTGCTTCATCGTTTTTTCTAATAACTTCTTGGAGTTACACATTAAACCATTCTGCAGAAAATTAGGGTTGGAATGTAACAGTGTCTGTTCTTTTTAACAACAGAATAATTGTTAATGCAACACCAATCAACTCCGATTACTCAGGTAGGGAACAATTGAAATTGTTCAATCTGACCCCTGCACAAATAAATTGTTGTAGGTCATTTGAGGAAATGTTAAATATTTTAATTTTTATTTACTTTTCCTTTCTGTCCCTTGTCTCTTTTCCTCCCTTAATCCAATCTTTCTCTTCCCCTCTTTAGTTCTCTTTCTGTACCTGATTCACTCAATTTCCTTCTCCATTGTTTCTGTTTCACAACCCCTAGATCCCATGGATTAAGGAGATAGACTGTTGGTCCCATTGTTTGCTGAGGTGCCAAAAGCCCCATTGCCCTTGCCGCTGTTATCAGCTCATATTTCCAGCATGTTACGATGTAAAAAAGTTTCATATAGAAGTGTACAGGAGAAAATCTACTTAGTGATACATGCTGCAAGGTGCCCTACTCCAGCAAGACCCTGACCATTATTTTATTCACATTTTCTATGCACCAAGTGCTAATATCTTACTGTTTCATTCAGATTCTGCATAGTAATGGAAATAATTAAACTCTGAATTAAATGTTCAATAGTCAATTACATTGTAAAACAATAATAATCTCCTTTTTAGGTGTAACTGTTCACGATGATTTATTTTTGCCTAATATAAGAATTCAAAAAAGGCACCAGGCGATTAGAAATTAGAAACTCTGTGATCATGTTATGTAATTGTGTGTGTGCTTGTATGGGTGTGCGCATGTAAATGCATATGTCTGTGTGTGCATTTGTGCAAGTACGTGCATGTGTGCACGCAGCTACTTAAGTGCTCGCATGTGTGAAGGGTCATGCGTGTGCAGGCGTAAGTGCAATTAAGTATGCGTATGTAATGTGACCCCAGTCAGTAGGAAGTTATAACACAATTCTGGCAACTTTCAGGATATGTTACAAATGCATTGAAATGGCACTGAAAAGACAAAGATTGCATTTTAACCTAGTTTAAAATCTGAAATATGATTAATGGCAGAACGAAATTATATATACATAAAAAAGCTCCCTAGTATTCCAACCACCAGGCCAAGAGGCTAAGTTGTCAGAGGGATAGTAATTCAAATTGTTCACAAAGCTAGGGTTCAACTGTTTGGTCTTGAGAGCCTGGTGGGAGCAATGAAATTTAATCTAAGGCTATATTCCATTGCATACAATAATTACATTCTCGTCCATGTAGTTCTGCCATCATTATTTAATAAATACGGTGTTGACCCAATAATATTCAATATAAAAATGATCCTTGCTTTATACACTGCATTAATTGTCTCATCAGTACCTACACATGAGCAATGTTGTTGACTGTGAAATGAATTCTCTGCAGGCCCCAATTAATCTATGCAATCTTTCTCTCCATAAAGCAACTTGGACCATTTGGTGCACTCAGGACTGATATGGCACAACACACCACAAACCATGAATGCTGTCACCACAACTCTACCAGATGCTGGCAAAATAACAGAGATAGCTGAACCTTTACAAGTTGGCAAATCACCATTCGGCTTAAAAGATATGGCACCTATAACTTGAGGGTACATTGAAAAGGCCAGTGAACATCTTTGACCTTCAGGCCCAAATTGATTAAATGTAAATCCTGAAGTCTTAAAGTTTAGAGTGCCTGCAGAATATTAGAGCACCAAAACATGGGGGAGAATTTTCGACTTGGCGAGTGGGGGGTGGGGCCCGCTCGCCGAGGCGTAAAACGATGCGGGGTGAAGTCAGGTGTGCGTCCCAACATCACCGCATATCATTTAGATTTTCAGTTTGGCGGCTGCGTGCCCGCCAAACTGTCAAAGGCCTGTTAAGGCCATTAATTAATTAATTAAGCCTATTGAGAAAGCTGCCCGTCCAACCATAAGGTTGAGGGGCAGTCGAAGAGCCCAGGCGGCCTTCGCATTTTTCATGGAACCTCATTCACGGGCGGGGTGAGGTTTCATGAAGGGTTTATAACCTAAATAAATTTTCTCATTCGAGTTCATTGACATGTCCCAGCTCATGGATACTGTCATGAAGGGACATGTCTTAAATTTTTATTTTCTTTTGTAAAATTTTTAAAACTTAAAACTTATCTCCCTGAGGCACCCACACGTGAAAGAGCGCACTCCCGATTCAGGGAATCTCTCCCCCCTCCCCCCCCCAACTCGCACAGGGAGTGCACAGTGCTTCTGGGCATACGTCACGTTGGGCGGGCCTTAATTGGCCCGCCCAAGTAAAATGGCAGTGTGGACCCGATCGGGGGCAACAATTGGGTCTACGTCCGCCTGCGCCCGGCTCCGCACAATCCCCTAATGGAGGGAAAATTCTCTACATGTATTCAGTACTTTTTCTTTCCTTCATTCTAGGGACGTGGGTTGGCAATGTTATGGCGCAACAGATGGTAAGTGCTGAACTGCTCAAATCCCAGAGGGAAACTCGAAACAACTGCCAAAACTGTTTTACAATTTATATTTTTTATTTTGAGATATGTACCTTGAATTCAGTAGTAATAAGTCCACTTAGTCTTAGAGGTTTTTTTATACAAAAATAAATTAAACATTTATTAATAAAAGAAATAATTTTAAGCACATACTTGGGTCTACAAATTACCTCTGTGATAACTCCTAAATCTCCTAATTAATCTAGCTCTCGGTTACACCCCCGTTAAGACAACAGTAAAACAACATAGATTCCTGTAGACCCAGGCAAAGCACACAATACCCTTGACAGTGATATATAAAATGAATTCTCTTAGCTTCAGTTCCTGGACAGCAGCTTGGTACATAGAGGCTGGAGGCTTTTCGCACTTGTTGCATTTTAGAATGCTCTCCTCTTACACATAACCTCATCTCCTTTATACAGATTTACACGCTTTTTTACGTAAATCCCATTGTCCCAATATGTCTTTATGGCTACGTTTTCCAAAATATAAATATTTCAAAAAAGTCATATTATCTGTAAGTCGGGAAAAATAAACAGACTGTTTGGCTTAGCCTCTGTTGGCTAGGTGTAACACCTCACCATGTCTTTGAAATTCACAACTCTGGTTTATCTAAACATGCAAATGTTCTTCACACCTCACATTCTAAAACTTCAGCCATGTTTACGTATTTATCATTTCAAGCCTAACATCTCTTCTGATACATCAAAGCACCCAGACTAGCTGTCTGCAATTCATTTAAATCCCCCCCACCCCACACACATCTACACACAGAGAAACTAATCCAATTCCACTATTGACCTACCTTTACAATGATATTATGAAAGTTATTACATTTTCATGGCAGGCATTTCATATCCATCTCCAGTTGCTGTGAAAATGAGATGATGAACCTTCTTCTTGAACCATTGGTAATATGGTAGCCACTTCAGAGGGCGGTTAAGGGTTAACCACTTTGATGTGGACTGGGGGGTGACAAATAGGCCCGGTCTCGATAAGGATGGCAAGGTTTCTTCCCTAAAAGTACATTAGTGGTTATTTGGAGTTTTTACAACAATCCAACAGCTTTATGATTACATTTACTGATATCAGATTTTGTTTACAGGCAGAATTTTACACTCCCCTCCATTACCCCGGGGTGGGTTTGTAGGTGGGCAGGGAGTACAAAAATAGGCGTGATGCCATGGGCACCTCGCCTAGTGCCTTCCCACCCACCCCAACCCCAGTGTAATATTACTAACGATGGAGAAGCATCCAGCCAATCGCTGGCCCTCAGTGCTCGGCTGCAGTTTTTCACTCAGTGGCTGAAGGAAGGAGCCAGGTTTGAAGCCAGTCCGGTCCCAATGCTGAGGCTATTGGTGGGAAAGGGGTGTTCCTCCTTTACAGGTTCAGCGGAGGCCACCTAAGTCCGACCCTCCCCAGGAACTACCCCCCCCAACATCTTGCCTGTACAGCCTGGCCCCCAACCTCCCTTGCCCCACACCTCCCCAATCCCAACTCTCTGTGGGTCCTCATAAACTCTGCCCCGGCCGAAACTCCTCTAACTTACCTTTCTATCCGGATCTAGCGGCAATCTTTGCTGGGGACTGGACACTCTCCAAGCAGTGGTCACTGCCCCTAGGGCCAGATCTTGGGGTGGGGTCTCTGATGTGCCCATAAAGGAAGAACCCTGCTTTCCCAACAGTAGAGATGCCTTGTTGGGCTGGGACCAGAAAGCTGATGGCCATTTAGTTGTTAGCTCTTGGAGGTGGGATTTCCTCCCCAGTTGTGGGTGTAATTCTCACCCTGAACCACTTAAGGCCCCTCTGAGCATTAAATTACTGTGAGGCAGCTCTCTGGAATGGAGGCAGCTTCACCATTGACTTTTACAGTGGGGGGCATGGGCAATACTTAAATCCTGCCCCAGATGCTTAAAAAGTAGACTTTGAGCTCACATTCTCCACATTATTAGTCCAGGGTTTCAGGGTTACTAGCCTAGTAATATAATCACTACACTACTATACCCGTAGACTACAGACTGCTGTGAGCGCTGTGCATATTATGATAGATGGAGCTGGCAATAAAAAGGACAGAGATATTTATCTCACAAATAAATGACTCTGAGATTAATAATGTACTAGAATACAATCTGGTTATACTGCAGTCAACTATGGAGGAAATGTCAATTAACATAATGGCCAACCATGGAGATCATTGGACTAAATAACATAGAACAAACATCGCCTCTGAATGCCTTACCTCAAACTATGGGAGTAGCAACAAAGCCTGTCACTCAGGAAATAGGTAGACCAGGATTTTACCACCCCTCCCACCCAAATGGCCTTTACGGGCCCAGCAAACTGAATGGAGCTTTAAATGCTCGCTGCATCTGTCGGGGGGAGTCATGCCATGGGAACGCCCTAAAATCCTGGCCATAGAATGTGGTGTAATCCTGATTTTATACCCAACTCGAATTTACTCTCGTTGAAGTTAATGAATAATATTGGGTATAAGAGACACGTCTAAGCTTTTCTGGGTGTGTATATGACTGGCATTCCACCTCACCCTGTGGGATTCCCACCCAAGTTGGCTTAACTCCTAAGTATCTATAAGGTGGGGTTTACTGTTTGAGGAAGCCTGCAGTCAAGGTTAGAGAATTTGGAGACACGGTGCAACTGGTTGTGAGGGAATATTTCTGTGATTTATGCCATGTACAGGAGAAATCAGCAGCAAAATTGAATATATTAAAGGCTGAGTTAGATTTTTCATCTGCAAAGGAATGGACGGTTAAGGGGAGGTGGCAGGAAAGTGGAGTTAAAGCCACAATCAGAACAGCTATGATCTTACTTAGTGGCAGACCAGGCTCGAGGGGGCTAATAACACAATCCTGCTCCTATTTTGTATGTTCTTATGCTCTTATGTAAAATGTCAGAACTGAAGTCAACAGCCTAGTTTGCAAAACTTAGAGAGTTCCAGCCTTATGTTTTTGGGGACCCTGTTTGAAGGTATGATGTCCTTGTGCTCTGATACATTACAGAATGCCACAGATACATCCAATATTCGATCAGACCACTGCGACCCCAAAGCCAGCGTCAAGGCCGCCCATGAAATGGCCAATATTAAAACAGTGACTATGCTTCAAATGTACTTCATTGGTTGCAGAATACTCAGGGATGTTCTGAGGGTGTGAAAGTTACTGTAGAAATGCAAGTCACTCTTTTATTTTCAAACAAATATGCTGCACAAGTTGGCAAAACCAACCTGCCCTTTGGCAGCTGATTTATTTGACATTGCAATTGTTGCAGATTTTTGAAATCTGTTGTGTGAGGTACAAAGTTATTTTGAAAGTTCAATCCTACTCTCCCAGTGGAGAACACTGCTCACGTAGCTGGGAATGTCCTCTGAGCTGCTCCTGCTTCCTCGCTATAGGCATCGCTGGAAGGACAGCAAAGATCATTAGCTCTGAGGAAGTTCCCAGTCTTTGTAACAATTCTGCCACCAGGTAAGGATGGCAGATTTTAGTGAACCAGATGGGTTTTTAGAACAATCAATGATAGTTTCATGGTCACCATTAATGAGACGAGCTTTATAATTCCAGATTTTATTAATTGAACCTACAACCCAGAGCATTAGCCTCTGGATCAACAACTTTAAGTCATGAACTCTCTCCTCCACCACACCCCCTTTCCTAAACCCCCTTTTTTACCAATAATTTATATGGCTTTTTCTTTTCCTACTTATTTCCATTATTTTTAAATGTATTTCCATCCATTGTTTTATCTCTACCTTTTAGCCTATTTCGATCCCTTTCCCCCACCCCACCCCCACTTGGGCTATCTGTACCTTGCTCGCCCTGCTTTCTACCCTAAATGTCACCTATTAGCACATTCCTTAGATAATATCACCACCGTCAACACTTCTTTGTCCTTTTGTCTGTGACATCTTTTGGCAATCTCTCCCTATCACTGGCCCTCTATCCTACCTGTCCCACCGCCACCGCCCCCCCCTTAAAGCAGCTTATATTTCACCTCTCTTCTGTTTTCCCTTAGTTCTGTTGAAGAGTCATACAGACTTGAAAAGTTAACTGTGTTCCTCTCCGCAGATGCTGTCAGACCTGCTAAGTTTTTCCAAGTATTTTTATTTTTGTTTTTGTTTCCTCTGCATCATTAGTCCAGTGACATTACCACTACGTCACCATCTCCCTCCCCCTCAATTAATGAAAAATCACAGGCTCACAATTTCCATTGATTAACACATATGAGGGCTGACCCTCACTGGGAATATGGAATCATCCAATACCAGCCAGACTCATTGGTGTCGAAGGTTCTCTGAACAGAAATCAGCTTGCTCCTTAGACAAGAAAAATTGCAACACTTTGTATTTATATAGCACCCTCAATGTAAAAAAAAAATTCCAATGCTTCACATGAGAGTTTCACTGCAAAATTTGGCACTGAGTCACATAAGGAGATATTAGCTCAGATGAGCTCCTGGGTCAAAGAGATAGGTTTTAGGAATCTTTTAAGGGAGGGTAGCAAGGGAGAGAGATAGATAGGTTTAGGAAGGGAATGTCAGTGTTTATGGTCTTGACAGCTGAAGGCATGGTAAACAATGGTGGAGCAATTAAAATAGGGGATGCTCAAGGGGCCAGGACTAGATGAGCACAGATATCTCAGAGGGTTGTGGAGGTGGAGGGGTAAGTTCTTGCAGGCCTTGCTTCACCAGGAACCAGTGTAGATCAGTGAGCACAAGGCTGATGGTGAAAGGGGCTTGGTGCATGATAGGACATGAGCAACAGAGTTTTAGATGACCTCAAGTTTATGGAGGGTATAACGTGAGAGACCAACTTGTTGGACTAGCTCAGTCTGGCGGTAATTCAGGCAGGAATGAGGGTTTCAGCAGCAGGAGTGAATTATGGAGATGGAAATAGCCAGCCTTCGTGATGGTGTAGTTATGTGGTTAGAAGTTCTTTTCAGGGTCAATAAGGCCCAGGTTTTCGGTCCTGGGTCAGGTGCGCAGAGATGGGAGGTTTCCTGGCTCTGTGAACCTGAACTTTAAAAATGGCCGGCCAGGTTTTATGTCCCTCATTTAGTTATGGTCTGAATATATCTGTATAATTCTATAATGTATTATAATATCATGGTTTTCAGTACCATTACTTGTGTTGAAAACACAACTGGAAAATGGGAATGTGCATCACCACCTCCCAAAGTGACTTTACAGATCATGGGCCAGACTCTTTGGGTTGGCGTGTGGGGATGGACCCCGCTCACCGACGCATAAAATGATGCGCGGTGACATCGGGCGTGCATTCTGACAACACCCATCCGTCATTCCGATTTTCAGTTCGGCGGGCACACACACCGGAGTCGGCTGCGCACCCGCCGAACTGCCAAAGGCCTATTAAGGCTGTTTAAAAACTAATCAAAACACTTAACGGAGCTGCCCATCCAACCTTAAGGTTATCGGGTGGGCGAAGAGCCCAGTAGGCCTTCACATTTATCATGAAACCTCATCCATGGGACTCATCCCCGACTCAGCCTACTCCTCCCACCTGCACAGGGAGCACTCAAGCGCTTCCGGGAGCGCGTCACGCCAGTCAGACCTTAATTGGCCCGTCCACGCAAAATGGCAGCGCACAGCCAATCGTGGGTGGCGATCGGCTGTGCGCCTGCCCATGCCCGCTCCCACTTAGCGCCCCCGCCACCCCGATGGGGAGAAGATTCTCGCCGTGGTGTATTTTTTACATCATAGAAGGTTGCTATCAAAATGACTGGGGTCTGGGAATTTACTCTCCCCTTCAATGTGAGAAGCCACAGCTAGCAAAGCCAGGGAAATGGAATCAATTTCTTTAATTATGAATCTGCTTTTGCAATCAGGACAGAAGTTCGATTAATTTTATCCCAATCTGTATTTTTTCCCACCGACAAAAACCAAAGCTCAGGGCTTCACAAAATTTATACAGCATACTTGCCTAAAAGCTGTGAAGATCTGTCTTGTCTCTGCATCAGTGATTAGAGATGAGTTTGGGGACTTTGGCTACAGATGGTTGATTAAAATTTCAGCTTCTTCAAGCTGAACCAATTGAGAAAAATATGAAGTTTATATTAGCATTTGACTTCGGACCATTTAAATTGCTTTCAAAAGCAAACTTCAGATATTCATCCACAATTATTCACTTGCTGGCAAAGCTTTCTTTTTAGTGCTTCAGTTCCTCATGGCTACAGATTCCACCTCTTTTCTAGCCTATACACAATATTAGCAAGAAGCTGGTCCCACTATGCTATTTGATGTGGCATCAAGTCATGGAGCCAGTATTAATTTTAAGGTATGTAGCTCAAAGCCAATTAACAAGGCTTAAACACACATTCAGGTTTACTGTGGGATGCATTTTAAAATAGTACTTGCGCTTAATTTTTCAATTCAGCACAGGGAGCTGTAACTAAGCAATATCTCCACACTAAAGCACTGTATGAGAAGATGCTTGAAACTGTTATTCAGTGAAACAAAAATCAATCATTTTTCTAGTTGAGTGTAAGGTTAGGGATTTGGAAGCTACAGTGATCTAAGAGAGGGAGAAAGAAAACTTGTAAGATGCTGTAGAATGATGAGCAGCTCGCAAAAAAAAACAATATATATTTATTCATTATATCTTGTGAGAGCCAAATATGACAATGTTAGGAAAATCAGAATCTGGGAAAGACCTGCTGGTCCATTCAGTCTCTCACAGAGTTATGATGCCTTGTGCATCATGGTATGTATGCTCTTCCTCCACCTGGAGCCATGGGAGAGCTCAAAAATGAGGCAAATTAGAGACAGTAAAACTAGAAATATTTCCCTGACCCCCTTAGACAAGTCAAAGCTTGACTGAGGTGGAGTTCTGGGGGAGGTGGCGTGCCCAGTAGAGGTTCTGGAGGTGGGTGGGGATGGGAGTGTGGTTTGGGGTAGTGGGGGGAGGGGGGTTGCACAGCTAGGCATGATGGAGCCAGTAGGTAATCTACTTGCTTCCTGATTCCAACAGCCCTCACCTGGATTTAGCTGCTGGGTGTCCCCAGGGCCCAGAATGCCCAACAATCCAACATCCACAGTTAAATTCAAAATGCTGAATGACGATGAGGCTCACTGTCACCTCGAGTCGCTGGAGTTGGAGGTACTGTCACTGGAGTGGGAATCCAGAGACCCAGGGTAATGCTTTGGGGCCGTGGGTTCAGGGTAGAAATTTGAAGTCATGAAACATCTGGAATTTAAAAAGCCTGATGATGACCATGAAACCACTACCGATCGTTGTAAAAACCCATCTGGTTCACTAATGTCCTTTAGGGAAGGAAAATCTGCCATCCTTACCTGGTCTGGCCTACACGTGACTCCAGACCCACAGCAATATGGTTGACTCTTAAATACCCTCTGAACAAGGGCGATTAGGGATGGGCAATAAATGCTGGCCTGGGCAGCTACACCCATGGCAGCCATGAATAAAAAAAACATTAAAATGCCAACCCAGCTGCTTGGAGTAGATTGGGTCAACCTCACCCCCCTTACCCCCTCACTTCCTAGCTCCAACCCCCCCCTCCCCCACCCACATTAAGATCACAAGTGGGCGGCGTGGGAGTGGGTTTGGGTCCTGATGCTGTTTTTAAATCACTTTAACCTACCAGTCAACTTGTTTTTTTTTAGAATAAAATTTCTCTTTAGATCTTTGTGTCAGATTATCTATCCCTGGTTTCCTCTTTGGCTAGCTGAGTTAGAAAACAGCCTCACCTTTTCCAGCAAACCTTACAGTTGCATTTCCCACAGCCGTTTTTCCTCTGCATTTATTAGGGATGTGAACTGAAAGGGGAGGGATGCAGTACATGCTGATAATATTGTCTGCGTTGGGCTTTGAATAGCTAGGACAGACCTTGATACAGTTTTGATACTGCTTTGCTTTTATTATTTCTCTGTAACTTCCTCCTGATACTGTATCAACAAATTAAAATGTGAAATATTACTCTGAGAACGTAGCTATTGAGCCTATCATTCAAAACATGATCTTCCCTGTACAACTAGAAGTGGCACAGCAAGCAATACAAAAGGCTTCATAAGAATGACCGTGAGATTGTATCGGATGTCATTAACTAACAAAGGGTGTCGGATCTGTTACAATGATTAGCAATATTGACGGGGAGTTACTGAAAATAGTGATAGTGACAAGACTGAAACTTGATTTTTTTTAAAAAGAATATAAACCAGCACCACATTTTCAATAACCGCTTTGATGATACAGTCAAAGCATGTGTTGGTGCAATGGCTGTGGGATTGAAATGACAACCTAGATCTTGAGGCTGCGGAATTCACAAGAACATAAGAATGCAAGAAATAAGAGCAGATAAGGTCATTTGGCTCTTTGAGACTGCAGTACTGTGCAATGAGATCATGGCAGGTCTAACTGTGAGCTTAACTCCACCTCCGTGCCAGCCCATTCTCCTAGTGCCTGGGGTTTTGGTGCTATGGATGCCATTTTGCCTCCAAAATGGTTTCTGCAGCATGGGCACACACTTCTGGTGCTGGCCGTCCCAAATGCAACTTCGGTGGGAAAGTTGGTGCAGGCAAAGGGAGTCTGTGCCTGAAGTATACAGGGTAGACAGATCGTGAAGCCATTCAACAAGTGATACTCATTTGATTTCAGTGCTGCCATCTGGAGGTCACATTTCAGCTAATACCCACATATAACCTTACATGTCATTCAGCAGCAGGAAGAACCCCTTACCAGCTCTATTCAAAGGGATCATCAACTACTTTCAGGAGAGTTGCTTATTGATTTCTGTTGACTATCTCTGCATTTGTAGAAGTGTTTGATGGTTTTCAGTCTTGTTTAAAGTTGCTGTAGTCTATAGGCAGTGAGGAGCCCGTATGCTGAAGGACCTTGTCCTGACTTAAAGGATTCTGCATAAGCCATTTGCTCTCAAATGTGGATACATTGGCAGGAATCCCCCTTAGACTGCAGCATGGCAGGGAGAATGAACAGCGGTGACATGGAATAAGACAGATGGAAACCAACACAGCCAATTCCCGGCCATGATCACCAGCAGTTCCACACCTTACTGAGTGTCCTCTTCACCACAATTCTGAAACAAAATCCACCACGAAACAAACATTCCAAAGCAGGATTCCAAAGTTGAAGCTCACTGAACCTGTTTATTGTGCATTTTGCACTGATGGGTAATGGATAGGTAAAATCATTGATGCGCATTTTTGTTACTGACGTGGCTCCAATGAGTTCGACACAGCCACTTGACCAATGCCAACATAAAGGAATCATTACCTTAGATGCTGAGTCATAGTTCTGCTGTTGGCATGGCTGTGTTAGCTATCAATCACAATTTTAAATCCTGCAATAGCAGATATGATTGATTGCCTGACACCTATCAGTTTTATTCATTAAGATGAACATCAGACATGGTGTGCATTCTCTCATTTCCACAGCTCAGTAACTATTGCAGTACAGCAATTTGTTTTGCGATAATGTTTTCTTCCCTTTGTTGTGCCAACTTCCTGCTTCTAGAAACCCGTTCAAATGCCGTAGGTGACTAATGAGGTGAATATGCATCTTCAATGTTTTTGCAGTGTTTTGTTGTGTTATTAACACTCGCAGTTTCAAACTGTTATTAAGACTTGAAAGGATAAATAAAATTATATGAAATAATGCTATATATCTCCCATCACATTAGGACAATAATTATTGTTGTGCCATGGTACATTGGGTTATTGTTGCAATTTCAATATGGAAAACTCAAATGGCTTAAAATTAAAATATATATATATTTAATTGTTAAACTATTCAACGGTAAAGCCAAATATTTGATATTTTACATTGGTGTGAACATTAAACTAGTGGACATTTCTTCCTAGTATTCTAGTGTTTGGGATTCATATTGCAAAAGCAATAATCTGTAGTTACATTCCAAACAAGTGAAAAATTGCCTGGATGAGTGCAGCTCCAAAGACACTCAAGAAGCTCAACACCATTCAGGACAAAGCAGCCCGCTTGACTGGCACCCCATCCACCACCTTAAACATTCACTCCCTCCACCACCACCACACAGTGGCTGCAGTGTCTGCCATCTGCAAGATGCTTTGCAGCAACTCACCAAGGGTCCTTCGACAGCACCTTCCAAACCCGGGACCACTACCACCAAGAAAGACAAGGTCAGTGGATGCATGGGAACAGCAGAACCTGAAGATGCCCCTCCAAGCCACACACTATCCTGACTGGGAACAATATTGCCGTTCCTTCACTGTCGCTGGGTCATAATCCTAGAACTCCCTTCCTAACAACACTGAGGGTGTACCTACACCACGTGGACTGCAGCACTTCAGAAGGCGGCTCACCATCACTTTCTCAAGGGCAATCAGGGATGGGCAATAAATGCTAGCTTGGCCAGTGATGCCTAGATCTTATGGAAGAATTTTAAAAAGGGCAATCCACTATGGTGTGTTAGCTCGATGTGATTACAATTACACAGCTCTTTTTTGAGGCTTTCCCTGTATGGTTGATACTCTGTAACTAAAAAGATTAAAATAGAAATCATTTTATTCAGAGTTTCCTTCTCACTGAGGAGGCTTCTGGTCAATCCACATCCAACAACCTGGTCTGAAAACTCTGCTCATATTTTGACAACTGTGACAAATTCCACCACAGCAGCTGAGGCAACCCATAAGAATCCAAAGCAATGAACATTTTAAAATAAAAGAAGCCACAACATTCTTTAAAAAAAGTAAATTCAGCCCTACCTCCCAACATTAGCAGATCCTTCAATAATTTCCAGGATCCAGATCATGATCCACATTGTGCTGAAATCAGATCAGCACTTCCATGAATCACACCCTATCTGTGTACCAAGTTTTGTTGAAATCTGTCCATTAGTTTTTGAGATATGTTGTTTACAAAACAATAGACTAACAAACAGGGGAGAAGCGTTCCCTCCACCTACCTTCAGTGACAGATGTAATATTCACTATAACCACTATGATCTCCTTCATTTTTACTCTCAAGGGTGTTACATATTCATTTGCTTATGACATAAATTGAATAAAACAATCAGAAATTGCTGACCTAAGTTTCTTTTTACGTTGCTTTTCATCTGTGAGAATCTGTGATCAATGAGACAAGACAGGTAGTTGTTCATTATGTTCCACATGCCTGTTGATTTGACATTTGTACTTATTTATAAGCTGGAAACTGATCCTAAATGTAGTATTGATCTCACTGCAGTTGATTTGTCCACCTACCTCAGTGTAGCACTAACCGCGCAACTCCTTAATGCACAAAAAGCTTTGTCATTGAAAATGGTTTTTGTTTTATGGAATTCATCTTTTATTGCTTTTTGTAACAAAAATTTCTGTTGTGAATTTGTGCTTTAAAATGAAATATGGAATTAAAAACTTCACTCTTTTGTGCTGCAAATTGATTTTTGCAGTGTCGAACACCACAGGTGAGGATTTTGCAACAATGGCACTCAAAATAGCTGTTTCAATGCTGCGGCCTAGCAGCATCAAAGATTGCTACAAACACCGCTTGAAAATTCTACATCCCATCCATGTGACAAAGTGCTAATGGTTTAAGTAATATTAATGCAGGTTGTTGTTGTTACTGTGGCTTTAACATCACAAAATGTTTCAAGGAACTTCCCAGGAGCATCATCAAATGAAATTGGGCACCAAGGCTCATAATGAGACATTAGCGCAAATGACAAAATTCTTGATCGAAAAGGTAGGTCTTAAGGAGCATCTTAAAGCAGGGAAAAGAGGTGGAGAGGTGGAGAGGATTAGAGAAGAAATTTCAGGGCTCAGGGCCTTGGCAGCTAAAGACATGGTCATCAATGATAGAGCACTTAAAATCAGGAATGCTCAAGAGGCCAGAATTTGAGGAACACAGGTAATTTGGAGGTTCCAAGTCTGAAGAAAATTAAAGAGATAGGGAATGGCAAGATCATAGAGGGAATTGAAAACAGGAGAGCTTTAAAATCAAGGGGCAGAATTTTGCCATTGGCGAGCAGGGGGCGGGGCCTGCTCGCTGACATGTAAAATGATGCGAGCTGACATCGGGGGAAACCCCCGACATCACCACACCCCATTTATATTTTCAGGAAAGTGGGGGCACAGAAAATTAGCTGCGGGCCCGTCGACCTGTCAATGGCCAATTGACAGGACCATTTAAACAATTAAGGTTAGTGGGTTGGCCAGGAGCCTAAATAGCCAAGTGGTTATGGTACTGGGTTTGTAACCCCAAGAACAAGAGTTCAAATCTCACAATGGCAAACTAGGAAACAATGTAACTTCATCTGAAACAGATGGAAACGGGTTTGTACTCGAAAGAGTTACGTTGTGGCTTGGCCTAAATAGCCAAGTGGTTATGGTACTGGGTTTGTAACCCTGAGATCGAGAGTTCAAATCTCACAATGGCAAATTATGAAACAATGTAACTTCATCTGAAACAGGTTTGTACTCAAAAGAGTTACAGATGCTGCCAGACCTGCAGGAGTTAGGAGGCTGGTAAAAAGACCTGGTGGGTAATAGAAAAATCATGAAACCTCATCCACTGGCAGGATGAGGTTTCATGCAGGGATTTAAACAGTTTAATAAAGTTTTCCTGTAATTTATGAACCTGTCCCCTCTCATGTGACATTGTCACATGAGGGCAACTTGCTAAGGTTTTTTTTTCTAATGTTAATCGGGATGGAGTCAGTGGCTCTGGAATGACATTTGTGGTGGGGATTGAAAATAGCTTCAGTCTTCCCAAAAGTTAATTGGAGGAAATTTCTGCTCATCTAATACTGGATATTTGACAAGCAGTCTGACAATTCAGGGACACTGGAGGGGATGAGAGAGGCAGTGTTAGTGTAAAGCTCAGCATACATGTGGACATGGACACTATATTATCATGGACACTATGAAGATGCGAACAGGTTATCTAGGGACACCAGAGGTAGGTGTTTGGGAGAGACAAGGGAAGCCGTTGCAGGTGATTCTCTGGCTATGATGAGGTAAGAGTAGAAGTGCCAACTTATCTCTCTTAATACTTCTCTTATGTCAGAAACAGTAGGGTGTAGATTCAAACCCCATCCAGGACTGTAGTGTATAACCTCAGGTGCCATCTTAATGCAATATCATACAAATCCTAGTTTAGCGTAAGCACCATCCTTTGGAGACACATTTGTTCAAGTGTGCATGAAAAAGCCCATGACATGATGGAAAAAAGAACATGGAATGCTACCAAAATTAAATTGGTTGGTCTTTCTTCCCACTTCTGGTTGTGGGAACTCACAATGGGTGATTGCTTGTTGAATTTGCCTATATAACAATATTGATTATATTTGGAAAATTATTGCTTACATGTGGTGATTTGGGATGACTCTGATGGATAGGCTCAGGTGCTACATAAATGCAGGTTCTTTCTTTCAGTATTAGATATCTTTCAGGAGCCAGTCATAGAACAGCAAGCAAATCTATGAAGGTGCAGGAAGCCAACTAATTCAACAGAAATGATAGAAAAGAACAATAATTTGGGGGGGGGGGGGGGTGGTGGGGGGTGGGTGGAATATAACTCTTGCCTTATCTTCATCATTGCATTGGAAGCAATATTGATTGTCCAGAAGTGGATGAGACAAGCTGATATTTATTTACAGAGAGTGAACTCAGATGCAGAGTAATCTCTCATCAGCCAATTAACTGGTTTCCTCGTGATTATGGACTTTCTGAATCCAGGACAAAGATACAATTTCTCTGTCTGAGAGTGAAAGTTATAACGGGTTGGACGTTGCTGGAGCAGGACACTCCTCCTTCACTTACTTCTTTGGTCACACAATCCCCTTCAACCTCAAGAAATTCTTGCACCTCAAGTGCAAGCTGATAATGACAGAGAAAGAGCATCGGGAGATCAGGGAACTCTGTGAATAGTAGGATCAATAGTATACCTCCTCAACCAGTGAGAAAGAAACAGAGAAAAGAGGGAGAAGGAGGGTAAATTATAGTCAAGTCAGGATCAACAAGAGAAATAAAGAGAGGGAAATGAATTAATTAAGGGAGAAAGATGCAGAAAAGAAAAATAAAATTAACATTTCAATCTGATATTTTCAAACTTCCAACAACAATTGACTATGTGCGGGAATGAGACTAAAGCATTTAAATTATTCTCTTTTAGGGTCAGAGAGGTAGTTTGGCTTTGCATTAATGATTACCACATTATTAAAAAGGTACTTGCACTCTTAAACACCAGACTTCGCTTTCTCCAATGAGCTTAATGGGCAATTTATGTGCAAATCCAGTGAGTTCTTTAAAAATATCAGTGAGACTAAGTGAGACGTCATTTGTTTGAAGCAACTCACAGTGTCTCCCTTAATCCCCTGAATCTGCAACCAATTTGAGTAATATTAATAGTGTGTGCCATTAACAAGGCCTCATTTTTCCAACGTGACCAGGCCCAGTGCTGCATCACCCTGTATGTATGTGTGACAGTCAGCTTTATGGTTGACATTTGCCCTTTGTTCTCGCAAATTATAAGAATGTGGATAATTGAAAACACCACAGGTGATCATGAGGGTGTGATAGTGACGAATCAGAGGGAAGCATCATGGCCAAGCTATTTTATTTCAGGCTTCAAAAGGAAATGATGAAAAGTATAATAAAGAACACTGACTGTTGTTTTTGGCCTATTAGCTACTCTGATAACAGCCAGACTCCCATAACTCAAGAGTTATTTCCATTCTCTGGGAGCTAAATGGTTTGCTGTTACTATCCCCTGAAGATTAATAAGGATAATCTATAAATTATTATAGTCTCAGTTACTTCAACAGTGACATAAATTTCTTCCCTCCCACCTTCTTCCAGTTAATATCTGCAACACACTACTTATTAAGTAGCATTTATTTGCTTTGATGTTCACTAGATAAACACTTCAATCTTGTTATTGAAAGTAGATGGACTTTCATTTATCAAATCCTTTAATGGCAGTATGGGATTTAGCAGCGTCTCCTGTGTCAGTTTGTCTTGAGCTAGTGGGAAAAACAGAGAGATAGAGATCATTCAGCCCTATTCAACAAAATATAGACAAGAAAGGCTTGCATTTATGTAGCACCTTTCATGACCACAGGCCATCCAAAACACATTACAGCCACTGAGGTACTTATGGCCTGTAGTCACTGTTGTAATGTAGGAAACGTGGCAGCCAATTTGTGCACAACAAGCTCCCACAAACAGCAATGAGATAATGAGCAGATAATCTTTCCTTATAGTGCTGGTTGTGGGATAAATATTGGTGAGGATACCAAGGATAATTTAGTGGTCGCACTATCTCACTTCAGCAGAAGGATGCTAGGATTGCCAGCAGCATTGTTTTAACATGAGCAATTATGATAAATGTATTATTCATCTGTACCTTTAAATGCAAAATTGCATATAAAGAAAGGTTATCAAATTTCACCACCTATAGATTTGGATTTCAATTTTGGTCCGGGTCTTCTGGTCTTCAGGAGACTGGACATATCCCCCTAAGATGCACTTCAGGACCCTGTGAAAGTCCCTACACAATGATTCGGCGGGAATTGCCTGAGAAGCTTGAACTTCCGATGGGCAATTCCCCTGCTCCCTGCGACCCTCGATAAAGTTCCAGATTCTGATTTAGAGCCATAGACTTCAGACGAATCTAACTTACTTACCTGGATAGTTACCCAGGAAACGTTAGACAGAAAAATAGCTAGTCTAACTCCTGGGTGACTATACAACTGACACCCCAGGCCCCCCCCTCCCCCCCCACCTGACTTAACCCCCCAAATACCCTCCTGACTCCCCAACTGCCTCCCTCACCCTCCACTCCCCCCGACCAGACCTAACCAGCCTCCAACCTGACAATCACTCCTGATCCAACCCCACTACACCAACCCACCTGATCCTAATTCACCACTTACCTCCCTACCCGCCTACCACTCTACCCACCTGTCAGTCTACCCATGTACCACCCTAACCATCTACCACACTACCCAGCTGCCACCCTACCCATCTACCACCCTACCTAGGTACCATCGTACCCAGCCAGCCTATCTACTTAGCCACCTAGACACTTACACACCCACTCACTCACCCATCCAGTCACCCATTCTCTAACACACTCATTCTCTAACACATCCATTCTCTAACACACCCATTCTCTAACACACCCATTCTCTAACACACTCATTCTCTAACACACTGAGAAGCTTGGGGACCTTTAAACACTTTACAGAATAAGGCAGTTAGTGATTTAAAAAGAGGACGTGGTTTCTGCACAGATTCTCTTTAGTGATCTCTTCAAGGATTCCTGCATTGAGCGAGTTCTTCTGCATTACAGATTGGAAGTTGGAGCCTTTTAAACATATACAGATAAGTGGGTGGTTTTCTATCTGATCAGCGTCAGACACAGGGGTTCTGCCTCTGATTGGAAGTTTGGGGCTAATGTATATATCAATATGTATATGTCAATAATAGATTTTCATTTCTGGGGAACATGAATCTTTATGGAAAAGTGTTTGGACACTCGAAGAATTAAGGGATATAGAAACTGTACAGGCGTTGAAGCAGATCAGCCATGAATGGTGGACCAGACACGAAGGGCAGTATGGTCTCTTGTTCCTGTTTCGTACGTTGCTAAAAGTTGCAAGTTTTGTAGCGAGAAAGCTCACACAAAAGACCTACCAATATTTATTGCCCATTTATTCACACTTTGTTGCAGTAACTCCTTCTTTATACCTTCTCAATCCTTCACATGCCTAGCCATGTAATTTTCTTCCTCTTCAGTACCAATCTTTCAATAATGAACCCTTGCTGTAAGAGTGAACTCCATGCTCAAAAGCCCTGCAGCACTCTCTTTATAAGCCAAGTTCATCTCATGATCATCTCTGCAATTTTCTCAGTCTAGAATAGAATGCCTCAGACATCAAGCCCGCAATTGACTTCCTATGCAATCTCTCACACATCAGTCTCCTATTCACACCTTTACAAAGAAGCCCTATAATTCCATCATTCCTGTTTTCAGGGGTATTTCATTGAATTATACAGTGGTGAATATGACATTCTCCTGCAATTGTGATGTTCTATAATATTTTCTGAGATAGTAATCATTTGTATAGTATATGGATACAATATATTTACTGAATGGCTAAAGGCCATGAACGCCACAAAACTTAGGCCTGGATTTTAGCCTGGAGGTGAGTTTTGTGAGGGGAGGGTGCTGAAGAACAGGTTTCCTGAATGTCCTGTTGAATTTTACTGCAGGGCATCTTTAAGTGGGGTGCCCAGCCACAGGCAGCCCGATTAACAGGCTGGAGGCTTCATGGGCAGGGAGCCAGTTTCATGCTTACCAGACCAGGTAATTTTTTTTTTCTTGCAAGAGTGAGAGAGATCAGCGGTGAGATTCTGGTTACAAAAAGGTGTCCCAATTATTCAGGAGAATCCTGTAGTGATCTGGGTGAGTTTGGAATATCAATTGTCGGTGAGGTGCCAGTGGCGGTTGGGGAGGGTGGGTGTCTGATATTGATCATTATGACCTACATTGATGATATTGACCAACATTAAGCAGACAGATTGTGTTGAGGGTTTATTGGGTTGGCCCTAGAGGAAACACCCCTCGTGCTCCCAGCCCACCAGCAGTGTTGTAAAGTCTCTTACCTCATGGATTCAGCCCCTTCCATCTCTGTTCCTGCAGAGATTTCTGAGGCCTGGGAAACCCAGCAGCCTGTGGTTAAAAATAAAATGACTCTGAAAATGAAGGCATTTTAATTTTTTAATGAGATTGATAGATAAATAAATAAATGATATGTTAAGCAGATATCCAGATGCTTGGCCTGTTTACCCAGGTTCCAGATGTTCTCTAGATTGTTTTGGCATTTTATATATCCCAGCGACAGCAACGTCCAGTTAAAAATATTGTCAACATTAAATGTTCAAAGGGGAACTCTAAGTAACAGTGGGTGCTGTTCATTGACCTGCCCAGGAAATTTTGGGCCATGCGTGTAACTTTCATTAGCATTTCGTTCGGAGCATTAATAAACCCAGCACGCAACAGCACAAAGGCTCCAACTGACATTGTCACTTGCTGTGCAGAGAATCAGAGGCTTTGTACAAGTGGTATTCAACAGCCATCAAACCTCAGTGCCAAATAATGCTAACAGCCAGCACCCAATTTGCAGCACAGAGGCATTAAGCTTTGTAGAGCAACCACTAACGAATTGGAAATAGTCCATGATGAAGCAGGCTGCATATGTTCAGAGGAAGGTGCTGTGATAATTGACTGTTCCTCTTGCCCTTTTCTTACGCTCATATTGTTCAGGTGGCACGGGAGGCGATATGTTGGAGCATCCTGCCCCTGTGGTACTAATTACCCTCAGTGACGACCTACATGTTATGTTCTGATATCAACGGCTTTTACTTCATCCAGCTACACCTAGAGAACCATCTGAGAAAAGAAACAAAAAGCATTTGAACCTTGCCCAGGAGAGCTTTGCTTCACGAGCACCTTTATCCGTAGAACGATGGCTAGATCCTGCAGTGAATGCAAAGAGGACACCTTATTTTGGGGAGACACTATCTGGCCAGTTGCCATCTTGCAACTTCATAAACTCATGGCAGATTGAGATTGAAACAGGAATATTGTACTGCATTGAACCAGGCATCACTAGGTCTGCTTGTGTATTCAGGTAAAAATGAAGAGAGAATTGACAATATCTTCACTTTACATATCTGCTATGTGTAAATCTTACCACATTACACAGTAATAGCATTTTGCTATATTTTCATTGTGTTTTAATAAACATGGATTTAAGCATGCTTTGTCTTTCAGGGGAGTATCTTTGTCATTCATTTGCTTTGTCAAAATTTTAAAACATCGAACACTCCAACTGAGTTACTTTAGCAGCTTGAGTTGTTAATATTTTGAATGTAACCTATGAACCAACTTTGCATTTTTGTTGGGTTTAAAACCTAGTTCAGCAGCACTATAATCAACAATCCCTTCGCATTGGGGAGCATTTCCATCTGAGGTAACCCATAATATGCTCAGATTAGCAACGCTATGGAATGCACCTCATTGGCAGCACATTTTCCCCCAGGTTTCCCTTTCCTCTCAGCCATGCTGCACTGTTCTTTCAACTTTTCATGTCTGAATTCATTCTACAGTGGAGTCCGCTTTTTACTTTCAATACAAACACATTGCCACAGACCTTTGCATAAAATTCCTTTGTTGCACTTCAATGCCTCAATTACCCTGCCTTTCAAGCAAGCAAATTCAGGCAAACCTTTCCACTGAGCATAATAAGTTATTTCCACCCCCAATCCCCAACCACATTCAGACACAATTCAGGCATTGATTGTGGAATCGCTGCATCCGGAATGGTTATTTTGCTGATGGAATTTTATTCATAATCACTTGTTCTTAATTTACATCACCCTGCTTCTGCTCACATATTTCTCCCACTGTTATTTTATTCTTCTTCCTGCTTTTAAGCTGGACATCAATGGAAATTCTTTTTTTTACTGGATCAATGATTCTGTCAATAAAAGAAGATTGGTTATGTAAATAGTATCATAGTTTACTGCAAAAATCATAAGCAATGTCAAATGAATGAGAATAGTACCATCTATGTGCTAGGACATCAGAGATCACTAGAGGCAGTGCTAAAATAAACAGGGGAGAATAAGCCAATGGGCAGTTTCCAGAACTGAGATTTGATTGTAAGGGAAAGAAAGTACTTATATCGTTGCAAAATTAAAATCTCAGGGATGTCTGACTACCTGTGAGCTGGAAGGTGGAGAGACAATCTCACCCTGAAGGGAAAGCAGGAAACCTGCTGTAACTGGGAGGATTAGAGAGGAGCTGGATTCTTATCTTCTGAAACTTGTCCTATCATCCTGAAGCTGAAGACAGTCAATTGGAGCTGAAAGTAAAGCTTAGGTATCAGCTGCTTTTAAGCACACGATTAATCCTGCTTTAATCAAACTTCAATGTTAATTTCAGCTTGATAGTCATATAATTGTGCCATTTTCATTCATTGGCCAATATTGATGCGCTGAATCAACATCACAAAGAGAAATGTATTATTTGGTCATAGAATATGGTTTGTGGGAGCTTGCTGAGCGCAAATTAGCTGCCATGTTTCCTATACTATGACAGTGGCAACATTGCAAAAAGCACTTCATTGGCTGTAACCCACTTTGGAACAATATAAATGGATATCTTGCTTTTCGTTTTACCCCGAATGGTTGTCTAAGGAGACTATTTATGAACCTTACACACTCTTGCAACCAGACCATCAAGTATTTTCAACAATAGATGGCAGATATTTGAAATCTGACAGAAAGTCTACTTTTCACCATTATTCGCTATGAAAATCATGCTACCCAGAAGAGACCTTTGAATATTCCACGCACAATTTTGCTGCTCCATTTCGCATGCTATTGACCAAGGGAGCAAGAGTCAAATAAATACTTTTCTTTCATACGCAATACAGCCTAAATTATTGGAAGACATTTCACTCTTTACAGAAGCTATGCATCACTGAACCTGATGAATCTTAGTAATGACATAAGAAATAGGAGCAGGAGTGGACCACACAGCTCCTCGAGCTTGCTCCGCCATTCAGTACAATCAATTCTGACCTTCTGCCTCAACTCCAATTTCCTGCCCACTCCCCATATCTGTTGATTCCCTGAGAGATCCAAACTCTGTCAGTCTTCAATACGTTCAACACTGGAACATCCACTTTCCTCAATGGCAGAGAATTCCAAAACCTCTCAACCTTTTGTGTGAAGAGGCTTTTCCACATCTCAGTTTTAAGTGAATGAGCCCTTATCCTGAGACTGTGTCCACCCCCACCCCCCTGCCCCAGTTCTAGACTCTCAAGCCAGGCTTGACTGCATCTAACCTGTCAAGTCTGCTCAGAATCTATGGGCAGAATTTTCCGTTTGACGGAGGGGAGTGGTGGGGGGGGGGGGCGGTGGTGGGGGGAAGTGGGAGCGGGCGCAGGAAGGCGAGGACTTTATCGCCGCCCGAGATTGGGTCGGCGCCGCCATTTTAAGCGGGCGGGCCAATTAAGGCCCGCCCAGTGTATTTCCCGACTCCCGAGGATAGCGGGAGTGCACAGACCACCGAGTCCAATGGCCACCTGGCAGCCTGTTTAAAAGAAGGCCTGGCAGCCTCCTGTAGGCTGCTCACAATGGCCAGTTCTAGGCTGCAGGAGAGGGGCTCGAGTGAGTAGGCCAGGCTGCAGGGTCTGCCAGAGGAGCAGGGCAGGCTGGAGGGTAGGCTAGCCAGTGTACCCCTCGTTTTCCTGACGACTGCCTTACTGCCCTCCTCGAGGAGGTGGCCGCACAGCGAGAGGTGTTGGTGCCCCAGGATGGGAGGAGGAGGCCCCCCCCCCACATAACCAAACGTGCCTGGGAGGAGGTGGCGGAGGTGGTGAGCTCCTGCGTTGTGGTGCAGTGCACCTGGAGCCAGTGCTGTAAGCACTTCAATAATTTGTTGCAGTCTGGCAGGGTGAGTACCATGTTGGCATTGGGCATTTAACCCAGCACATGGCCTTATCCTCTGCACTCCCACCAGCCTCCACCCCTCCACCCCTCTTAGTGTAGTAACTGCATTGAATCATTGAGAGCATTTGTCCTTTGCTGGCTGGGCCAGCAGATAGTGCCCATGCTGAGGTCAGCCTGAGTCGGTCATGAGGAGATGAGTTTTCCCCTGCAGGGTGTGTTGATCTGAGTCCCACATGACTGGTTTGGGGGCAACCTGGAGGAGCTGCACCCAGGCGCAGACTCAGAACTACAGGACATGTCCTAGTCAGGGTGATGAGATGGTGGGACGGGAGCTTAAAGGTGACGTGGCAACAAACCATCTGCAGCCCTCTATGCTGCATGTGCTTGCGCCTCCTAGCTATGGGAGGAAATATGTGTGGTTCCTAATATGATGCTGGCAGCTTGTGTCCAAGGGGGGATGGGGAGCAGATCTAGCATCTTTGTCTGAATGATCAGCAGCAGCAGGGTGAGGAGGCACTGGAGGCCTGATATGCCCCACTCTGGTTGGGGTGGGCCATGTGTGAACAGAGTCCATGTACAATTTGCCCTAATCAATGCTCTTCTCTCTTTTTCAGAAGAAGAATGCTTAGAAGGCAGCCGAGCGTGTGAGGACTGAAGGCAGCCAGGCCCAGCTCTCCGTACTAAGCCGCTTCAAGCAGGAGGCCCTTGAACTGGAGAGGCACCACGCACCCAGATCTACAGATGTCGATGAGGCTGGAGTGCCACAGCCAGATATTTATGCCCAACAGTGAGGTCAGCATTGTTCTCCCAACAGCCAGAGCACTGATGATTGTTAAATTAGTTACTGTTGGACCATTGGTTATGGAAAGTTGAGCGCATAATGAGCTGGGGAATAGGCTTAACTTTGAAATTGTCTGCATGCTAACTGACCCACTGTCCTTATTCTTCCTTTCAGCATCATCAGAGCAGGGCAGGGAGGAGAAGCAGCAGATCCCCTCTCTCACACCGGGAGCCTGAAGTCTCACCAGCATCACACCATCTCTGTGAGGCAGGCACCAGCGCAGATACTGGCACCTCGGTGGGAATTAGAACAACGGCTAGTGTACCAGGGCACAGTGGTGACAGCACTTCACAGTCGCTGGAGGAGTTGGCAGAGACAGAGAGTGCCCATGGCGCCAGCAGCCGGAGGATTGCAGGGGACCAGGGATCAGACGGTGCCTGATGATGTGCCTCTGGAGTCGCCCGCGATGCAGGAAATGCAGCCGGGTGTGCGGGAGCATCTGGGGGAGATACATGAGGCTTTCCTTGGCTTGGTCTCCGTGGTGGAGGAGTCCATGTGGATGCTCACCGAAGCAATGAGCCTCATGTCCGAGCACCATGCTTCGTCCATGGAGAAAGTGGTGACTCTCGTGGAGAGGCTCCTCCAGGAGACCCGTCAGGACTTCCTGGGGAAGCGCTCGGACCAGCAAGCCCTCACATCGGCATTGACCTCAGCTGATCACTGCCAGTGTGGGAAATGGTTTAGGCATCAATCTTACCAGCTCATTGCCCATCCATCCACGGTGAGCAGGGAGGTCTGAAGTGACCTCACGTCAGTGCAGCAGCTGCCAGGCGTCTCTGCGAGCTCCTCTCAGGGCACTCTGGATGAGGGCAGCAGCTCCTCCACCCCTCTCCCAGTAACCGTATCAACCTGTGAGGTTGCGATGACTGGGGAGATGCCAGCTGTGGAACTGGCCACTCCCTCCCAGGTGGGGCCAGCACAGGCTCCACGGGCCAGAGGACAACTGCCAAGGTCATCGAGGCCAACAGGACAGCAGAGTCAGCAGGTTGTCTCAGATGCCACTCCGAGTGATGGGGCAGCACCTAGACGTAGCACCCAGAAATGAAAGCATAAGGCACCAGGTTTTTCACTGGTGCTTTATGTTGGCCTGAGATTAGGTCTTTATTTCTTTCTCATTGTTAATGTAACCCCCCTGGTTAAGAAGGGAGTGAGGCAAAAGATGGGAAATTACAGGCCAATTAGCCTGACCTCAGTCGTTGGTAAGATTTTAGAGTACATTATAAAGGATGAGATTTCAGAATACTTGGAAGTGCATGGTAAAATCAGGCAAAGTCAGCATGGTTTCATCAAGGGAAGGACATGCCTGACAAATCTGTTAGAATTCTTTGAGGAGGTAACGAGTAGGTTAGACAAAGGAAAGCCAATGGATGTTATCTACTTGGACTTCCAGAAGGCCTTTGACAAGGTGCCGTACAGGAGGCTGCTCAGTAAGATAAGAGCCCATGGTGTTAGAGGCAAGGTACTAGCATGGATAGAAGATTGTCTGTCTGGCAGGAGGCAGAGAGTGGGGATAAGGGGGTCCTTCTCAGGATGGCGGCCGGTGACTAGTGGAGTTCCGCAGGGGTCAGTGTTGGGACCACAACTTTTCACTTTATACATTAATGATCTAGATGAAGGAACTGAGGGCATCCTGGCTAAGTTTGCAGATGATACAAAGGTAAGTGGAGGGACAGATAGTATTGAGGAGGCAGGGAGGCTGCAGAAGGATTTGGACAGGTTAGGAGAATGGGCAAAGAAGTGGCAGATGGAATACAACGTGGGGAAGTGTGAGGTCATGCACTTTGGTCGGAAGAATAGAGGCATAGACTATTTTCTAAATGGGGAGAGAACTCAGAAATCTGGAGTGCAAAAGGACTTGGGAGTCCCATTCCAGGATTCTCTTAAGGTTAACGTGCAGGTTGAGTCGGTAGTTAGAAAGGCAAATGCAATGTTGGCATTTATTTTGAGAGGACTAGAATATAAAAGCAGGGATGTGCTGCTGAGGCTTTATAAGGCTTTGGTCAGACCACATTAGAATATTGTCAGCAATTTTGGGCCCCGTATCTCAGGAAGGAAGTGCTGGCCCTGGAGAGGGTCCAGATGAGGTTGACTAGAATGGTCCCAGGAGTGAAAGGCTTAACATATGAGGAACGTTTGAGGACTCTGCGTCTCTACTCGATGGAGTTTAGAAGGATGAGGAGGGATCTGATTGAAACTTACAGAATACTGAAAGGCCTGGATAGAGTGGACATGGGGAAGATGTTTCCATTAGTAGGAGAGACTAGGACCCGAGAACACAGCCTTAGAGTAAAGGGAAGACCTTTTAGAACAGAGATGAGGAGAAACCTCTCTAGCCAGAGAGTGGTGAATCTATGGAATTCATTGCCACAGAAGGCTGTGGAGGCCAGGTCATTGAATGTATTTAAGACCGAGATAGATAGGTTCTTGACTGGTAAGGGGATCAAAGGTAACGGGGAGAAAGCGGGAGAATGGGGTTGAGTAACCTATCAGCCATGATTGAATGGTGGAGCAGACTCGATGGGCGAATGGCCTAATTTCTGCTCCTATGTCTTATGGTCTTATGGTCTTAACACTATTGTTTTCTTTTTGTGATCAGTTCTTTTGCTTCACACATTAAATGCAGATGTGTGACCATGGCTGATGATGCCTCGTTTCTTCTGCATGTGTATGGTTGACAAAAGTGCAATGAGTGATTTGTTGGACAATCAACTTTACATACAAGGCCCTTAGTTAGTGCTGCTGACCTGGCAGATTTTGCGCCCCCTAAAGTGGTCCATGCACTGGAATCGCATCTTGAGAAGACCGATGGTTCTTTCCACCACAGCCCTTGTGGTGCCATGGCTCCTATTGTACCACTGCTCAGATTCTGTTCTTGGATGGCGGAGAGGTGCCATGAGCCACCTTCTGAGGGGATAGCCCTTGTCACCCACCAGCCATCCATCCAGCCGGGCTGGAGCACTGAAGAGCCCCGGCACCTGGGAGTGTCTGAGGATGTAGGTATCGTGGGAGCTACCTGGGTACCTTGCACAGACTTGTAGAATCAGCATCCTGTGATCACACATTATCTGCACGTTCATGGAGTGGAAGCTCTTCCTGTTGACGAAGGTACCGGGCTCACCCACTGGCGCCTTGATGGCCACATGTGTACAGTCTATAGCACCATGGACACGGGGGAAGCCAGCAATGGCCACGAAGCCTCTGGCTCGCTGTGTCTGGCTTGCCTGGTCCCAACGGAAGTGGGTGAAGGTCAATGCCTGCCTGAACAGAGTGTCTGTACCCTGCTTGACACAAGTGTGGACAGCTGATTGGGAGACACCGCAAAGATCACCCACTGAGTCTGGAAGGAGCCAGAGGGATAGAAGTTGAGGGCAACCGTGACCTTTAGAGCCGCTGGCATGGGGTGTCCACCCACACAGTTAGGAGAGTTCTCAGGGCCAATCATCTGACAGATATAGTTGACTGTCTCCCTTGACAGACGGACCCTCCTTCGGCACTGCACCTCAGTCATATTGAGGTAGCTGCTTCGCCGCCTGTAAACCCTGGCAGCAGGATAGTGGTGTCTTCTGCGGCCCCTTCCACCTTGGATTACCTCTTGGCCCTGCAGCCCTTGTGCCTGCACCTGACCTCCCAAAGGTGGCTTCCGTAGAGGCTGAATATGGATCCCTGGCCTCCTCCCCCTTCTAGACCCCCCTTCCTCCTCAGAGGAGCTGCCTCCAGTGGAGAGTTCAGCTCCCATTCCCAGGCTAAGGGAAGACTTCCTGAAACCTGCAGGCCCAGAAAAGATTCCTCACTGCAGAGTGCTGACCTGAAGGTTAAGAGTCCAGAGAAAGCAGCTGGGATGTGTTCTGAAGTACTGCAGGTCACACAGGCAAGTTTGAAAAACTTTCAACAATAAATATTTCACGGAGCAGATTCATGACCCCACTGAGACCTCTTATCCCGCCAGTGGATGAGGTTAATACAGATGTCTCCTACCCGCCTGCCCGTTGTGCCCATGTACTGACCCGAAGATTGCACGGGTGCTGCAAGATTGGCGTCGATTGAAGACTAAAGGGCCTTAAGTGGCCCGTTAATTAATGGCGTGATTGTGTTGGACTTCATCGTGTGCCCGCCCAGCGAAATATTGTGATGGCCCACGGTGAGGTCAAGACGCTCGCCAGATGTCACTGCGCGGACGTGTGGGGCCCGTTCCCCGGCACATCAAACAGAAAATTCTGTTGTATGTGTCACAAGAACATCCCTTAGGCCAAATAATAATTTTTAATCCACCAGCTGGAAAACCAAACTAAACTTTTAAAAATCGAGATTTTGACTAATGGCTTCAGCTTGCAACAAAGATGGCTACCCAACGTACATCACTGTCTTCCCCACTTTGCAACCCACTGATATGGAGACACCATGTCCGCAAAGACCCATCAAGGACAATGGCCTCAGGGGAAAAGGGACTGAGCCGCATATCCTGCTCCCATTAGCAAGATGTCAAGACAATCGCCTGTGCTATTCAACAGGGGGTTGCCAGACCAGAACTCAAAGAGCTGCAATAGAAATACACTTGAACAATGGGACACTGGCTGAGAGAGAGAATTCCGAGACATGAACTGATTAAATTACAATACGATAGTCCCGACCATGTTTGAATCACTGGGTGTTTGCCACGTGACAGGTCCATGTTTGTGTGTTTAAACTCCTGCTTTTTCTACAGTAAGAGGACAAACAGATGACACTCTGATGAGACCCAAGTGGGGTCCCTCCTTCCTCACTATTTCTCCACCTCACGTTGCAAATTTGGAACCTTGTTTGCTGACTGTGGACCAACCAGCAATGCTCTACTGCAGACAGAGGCTTCTTAGAAGAATTCAACTCAGCACTACCATCTCCAAAAGTACAGCCAAATCAGCCATCTACATCTTCAGCACCACCACAAAAGTCGCAAAGCCACTGAAATCAGCCTGAATCAAGCCGAGTCACCAAACTACAGACTGTATACCCCTTTATTTCTCTTGACTCTTAAGTGAGATATCTATCCTTCCCCACTCTATAATCTATTGGTGTGCATGTGTGAATTTGAAATGTGTCTGTGTGTACAAAGGTCAGAGCATATTTCATTATTTTACTTAAATCAGTTTGACTATAATAAAGCTAATCATTTCTTTGTTAAACTCAACAAGTCTGTCCGATTGGTTATTACAGTGTATAAACATTCATTGAATTGGCAAGCATATCCTTTTCAAAAAAATAACCTGTTGTGGTCAAACCAAGAGAGAGACGAGAGGGAAGCCATTCAACCCCTCCTCATTGATTGTAAAATATGTTTCAATGTTTAGTTATATGTTTCAGATTTTCTGGCCTGGAATTACAGCCAAACCCTTGGGTCTTCATGGATATTGAATAAGAGCGTAGTAATAAATAGGCAGGCAAAAAGAGCAGAAAACTCAAGTCTTTGAACTTCAGAATTTAGTGTAGGAACCTAGGGCAGAATCTTCTGGCTACACAGTCCCCTCCCCTCACCACCATCCAGCAGGAATCACTCCAACTTCCGCATTCGCCAACAAACCTGGACATCAGGGCAGAAAATTCCACCCCAAGGGTATTTGGGAAAATTCCAGTCAAATCATTTTCACTATAATTTGCTACAACAGCTCCATCAGGTGATTTCTTAAAAACACTAATCCCCTGTCACACTCTTTTTGCAACATGTATCATCATGGTTGGGGGGAGGGCCGAGATGTTTAGGAATCAAGGATTCCGTTACTTGCTCAGGTTTCACGGTCAACCAGATTCTTGATCGTTTAAATTTTGTAAATGTGCCTTGGGTGCCCGCCGAACTGTCAAAGGCCTGTTAAGGGTCATTAATCAAACAATTCAGACAATTGGGAAACTGCCCATCCATCCTTAAGGTTGGCGGGGGAGGGGGGGGGTGGTGCAGGTGAAGAGTCCAAGCGGCCTTCGCATTTTTCATGAAACCTCATCCACGGACGGGATGAGGTTTCATGAAGGGTTTATAACATTACTAAATATTTCTGGAACATTTGAAAACCATGTCCCAGCTCATGTGATGCTGTCACATGAGGGGACATGTATAAGTGATTTTTTTAGGTTCTTTATTTGAAATTCATATTATGAAATTAATCTCCCTGAGGCAGCTCCGTGCCTCGGAGATTTCTGCATGCTTGAAAGAGCACAGGCCCCGACTCTCCCTCTTCCCCCGTCCGCACAGGGAGCGCTCAGCGCTTCCGGGCGTGCTTCACGCTGGGGGCATGTCTTAATTGGCGCGCCCACCCAAAATGGCGGCACGCACCCGATTATCGGTGGTGATCATTTCCACCCCCACCCGTGCCTGCTCCTGACCGGCTCACCCAACGGGGAGAAAATTCTCCCCCTTATTTCCTAAACCCTTTTACTGTCTGGCTGACTTTTTGTTTTAAAAGTAAAATAAGTCTTAAGCATTTCAATCCTTCCAGTCAATTTTGGGGTTGATAAGTGACACTTCATTCACTGCTGACTGCAGTACTTTTTTTCTATGCTCAGGATGACATTTAAATATGATTAAAATCCAATCAGATCCCTTCAGCAACAATACCTCACTTCCAGGCCAGTGTGGCCATCTGTTTAAACATCATAGTGTTTGGAAGAACAAGAACTAATATTTTTGGATCAGTATGAGTATTATTGGCGAGAGAAAACTCTGTGTTCACTTGAAGAGAGTTCCAACAGCCATGGGAATGACATATGTTGTGGCAATGATACACGGCTCCCCTACATCTGGTGTACAGATTCTGTAGGACGCCAGTGTGACAGTGTGTCGCCTTTCTCCTACATTTATGTTGTAAGGCAGAAAAAAACTGTACTCTCTAATAGTCAATCTGAATCTCACAACTTTGGGTGGAGGGGTCAGAGAATTATAGAATGGTGCAGCCCAGATAGGGACTCTTTGTGATGATCTTTGGTCCAGCTATCCAATTCGTCCCATTACCCTTCTCCTTCCACATAACTCCACAATTTTCTTCCCTTTATGTATTTATCCAATTGCCTTTTGAAAGTTACAATCTGCTTCGATCTTTCTTTTCAGGCAGTGTATTCCAGATCGCAAAAAGAATGTTCCCTCATCTTGCCTCTGGTTCTTTTGCTAATCACCTTAAAACTGTGCTCTCTGCTTACTGACCCTCCCACAGCTGGAAACAATTTCTCTGTATTTACTACAATACTGGCACATACCCAGCAATGTGGAAAATTGCCCAGGTATGTCGTGTGCACAGAAAGCAAGACAAATCCAACCCAGCCAATTACTGCCCCGTCAGTCTGCACTCAATCATCTGTAAAGTGAGGGTAAGGATCATCAACAGTGCTATCAAGTGTCTCTTGCTCAGCAACAACCTGATCACTGGAGCTCAGTTTGGGTTCCGCCAGGGCCATTCAGTTTCTGACCTCCATACTGCCTTGGTTCAAGCATGGACAAAATAACTGAATTCCAGAGGTGAGGTGAGAGTGACTGCACTTGACATCAAAGCAGCATTTGACTGAATGTGGCATCAAGGAGCCCTAGCAAAATTGGATTTAATGGGGATCAGGGGGAAAACTCTCCATTGGTTGGAATCATGTCTAACACAAAGGAAGATGGTTGTGGTTGTTGGAGGTCAATCATCTCAGTTGCAAGAAACACTGCAGAGGTTCCTCAGGGTAGTGCTCTCAGCCCAAACATCTTCAGCTGCTTCATCAGTGAACAGCCTTCCATCATAAGGTCAGAAGTGGGGATGTTCACCGATGATTGCACAATGTTCAGCACCATTCGCATCTCCTCAGATACTGAAGCAGTCTATGTCCAAATGCAGCAAGACCTAGACAATATCCAGGCTTGCGCTGACAAGTAGCAAGTAACATTTGCGCCACACAAGTGCCAGGCAATGACCATCTCCAACAAAAGAGAATCTAACCATCATTCTTTGACATTCAACGGCATTACTATCACTGAATCCCCCAACTATCAACATCCTGGGGTTGCCATTTACCAGAAACTGAACTGTACTAGCCATATAAATACTGTGGCTACAAGAGGAGGTCAGAGGCTAGGAATCCTGCAGCTAGTAACTCACCTCCTGACTCCCCAAAGCCTGTCCACCATCTAAAAGGCACAAGTC
The DNA here is from genome assembly GCF_017639515.1 of Carcharodon carcharias. Classification (NCBI taxonomy): domain Eukaryota; kingdom Metazoa; phylum Chordata; class Chondrichthyes; order Lamniformes; family Lamnidae; genus Carcharodon; species Carcharodon carcharias. The sequence goes on from NC_054469.1 coordinate 220,066,784, forward strand.
AGGAGTGTGATGGAATACTCCCCATTTGCCTGGATGAGTGCAGCTCCCACAACACTCAAGAAGCTTGACACCATCCAGGACAAAGCAGCCCGCTTGGTTGGCACCACATCCACAAACATTCACTCCCTCCACCAGCGACACACAGTAGCAGTAGTGTGTACCATCTACAAGATGCACTGCAGGAACTTGACAAGGCTCCTTTGGACAGTACCTTCCAAACCCATGACCACTACCATCTAGAAAGACAAGGGCAGCAGGCACATGGGAACATCACCTGGAAGTTCCCCTCCAAGCCACTCACGACCTTGACTTGGAAATACATCGCCGTCGCCTCACTGTCACTGGATCAAATCCTGGAATTCCCTCCCTAACGGCACTGTGAGTATACATACACCACATAGAGAGCAGTGGTTCAAGAAGGCAGCTCACCACCACCTTCTCAGGGGCAATTAGGGATGGGTAATAAATGCTGGCCCACACCCCAGGACCGAATAATTTAAAAAAAAATCATAATATTTATGAATTTGAAGATGAGTTGGATCTTTGTGCAGCTGACTATAGAATGACCACCTGGTCATCTATCCTGGTTGATAGGCTGATTGCAAGTGGAATAGGAGTGCCCGTGAACAGTTTGCACGCTACGGGCCATCATAATATCAGATGGTGCAATAGGCCTCTGGGTCAGGAGATGGAAGGTCCTTGGGTTGGTGCGTGAGAGAAGGGTAGGGGCTTGGGGTCTGGAGCAACAATGACCCAGATGCGTCTTTGTGGAGCTCAAAGGAGCACTCTTTCCCTTCGATGCCCGAAAATCAGTTAGCTAGACTCTCCTAACAAACTTAAAGGAGGAATAAATACTAGAAATCATTAGATTGGTCAATTTTGAGTATTGTCTCCTTCCATTCCAATAAAATATGGAATATTCATTCTGGTGGCTTACACACTTCACATTTATCATTGATGGAAGGAGATTCATCTAAACATAAGTAGGTCGAATAGTTTCCCTGGGACACCTGAAACATGCCTATCAGTTTGAAAATATAGATCATTTTTCAGTACTATCAAATATACTGCAGGAAATTGGACATAGCTTCCAAGCCATAATATTGGGTCTGACAGAGATGTGACTTATTCGTAGATATTTCCCTTAAGTAACAAAGATATATGGGTAATTTAACTGAGTTATTCTCCTTTACTTCTTTAATGTGTTTTACGTGATCTATTCACTAAAAGGCAATTTAATTTCCACCTGTAGGGAAGTCCAAAACTAAGGGTCATAAATATAAGATAGCCGAAAAGAAAAAAAAAAGACTTGCATTTAATTAATGATTTTCACAACCACTGGATGCCTCAAACCACTCCATATCCAGTGAAGTACTTTTTAAATGAAGGGTACTCACTGTTGTAACGTAGGAAATGCAGCAGTCAATTTACACACAAAAAGCTCCCTCAAACAGCAATGTGGTAATGTCCAGATATCTGTTTCCAAGATGTTGATTGAGGGATATTTGTTAGGCAGGATACTAGGAATAACTGCCCTGCTCTTTTTCAAAGAACTGTTGTGGAATCGTGCACATCCACTTGAGTGTGCAAATGGAATCTTGGTTTAACATCTCATCCGAAAGGTGGCCCTTCTGACAATGTGGCATTGGCTCAGTACTGCACTGGAGTGGCAGCTTCGATTTTTAGGCTCAAGTCTTGGAGTGGGATTTGAAACCAGAACCTTCTGGTCCCAGAAATAAGAACTGTGACACGTTAACAATCAAGGGTCAATCCAATAGGAACTTCAGGAAAAACTTTGTTCACCAAAGAATGGTTTGAATGTGACCAAAAGGGGTAGTTAAGCTGAGCAGCATGGGGGCACTTGAGCAAAAACTGGATAAACAGGTGAGGAAGAGAGCAATTGAGGGTTAGATGAAGAAGGGTTGGAGGAAAGATACTGGCGAGGGCCAGCTGCACTGGATGGCTTCTTTCTGTGCTGTAGACTTGATGTAAAACAAACAGAAAGCCTGTTTGCCAAATACATTTAAACTTCACACTGGTGGAGCAAATAGATGGCCAGATATTTCTTTAAATGGTAAGCCTGAACACTATCAAACTTAGGATTATTGTAGGCATTCAAATCAAACACTCTACATTAACTTTTTTTTCCTTCATTAGATGTGGGTATCACTGGCAGAGCCAACAATTGCTGCCCATCCCTAATGGCCCTTTAACTGAATGGCTTGGTCAGCCAATTCAGACACAGACACATTACTGTGGATTTGGAGTTACATGTAGGACATACCGGGTAAGGACAGCATATTTCCTTCCCTAAAGGTCATTAGCAAACAGGATTTTTTTTTTACAGCAATGGATGATAGTTTCATAGTCACCATTACTGAGACCAGCTTTCAATTCCAGATTTTTATTAATTTGAATACAAATTTCACCATCCACCTTCATAAGATTTGAACCCATGTCCACAGAGCATTAGCCCAGGTCTCCAGATTACTAGTGAAGTAACATTACCACTATACCACCATCTCCACATGAACTCAAAAATGTCAACATTCACAAGGGAGAATGTCCAAGGGGTTTATTGCTTTCAAATTACACCCACTAACAAACTAACATGCACACCTAGAGCCCAGCTTTACCAGGTTCCACAAACTGACGTGCTGGTACAAAGGATATTTGCACATCTCATATTTATCTACTAGTTGGATTTTTGCAAGTTTGTGATAGCCATTCCCCCTTTTTGAGGGAGACAGCGAGTTTACCACAATCCTTTCTTCCTTGATCTCTCAGTTGCACCACATTGTGAATCCAGGGCTGCTTAAATCTTCTAATTTCACAGATGATTTGGATTCAACTGAACCCAGTCTTTCTCTTAGCAACAGGCTAACCTCGGGCCAGGTCGTTAGAGCTATCATTTTCACATTGCTTAATAGTTCTAGATTTACAAACTATCAAGATACAAAGGGAATATTTTCTCTTGAAAGGAAAATAACAGTAAACAGAATGCAAGCCTGAGAAGGGAATAATTGTCTCCCTTTCCTCATATCAGACAAGGAACCAGGTTGAGTGCTTGCTCCCAGGGCAATCCTAAGATAATATTGTTCCATCTGACATTGCTCTGGGTCCAACCCCATTGTCCTCAGTTTTAAAAGTCCCATTCAGTTCATTGGCTATAATTTTTATAGGGCAATAGCTTTGGAACATGGCACAGCTCTCTTGGCACTAGTTTTGCATATTCAAAGTCCATGGTTTTGTACAATGTCCAGCATGCTGCATGCCAGTAACTGGTAACAACGTTGCATCAACCAGACATGAAGCAGGCAATAAAATCTAAATTCAAATTCATCTGTATTGGGTTGAATGCCAAAGAAATAAACAAATCTTTGGTCTTTCAGGTATGTTTGTTACTCTAATGGTGAGCTAAAACTTCAAAAATGGCTGCAGATAATCATGATTGTGGATTCTGAATTTTCATATGTATCTAATGTTCCTCTGTCACACCTTGTTGCATCAATTGAGGGTCAATATTTCACAGATGGCATGTATGGGCCACCATAGCCGGACTTAACACAGCAGCAGTTAACTTCATATAAATCTGATTATCTGTTTGGTATCATCAGCATTTCTCCTCATCACGGCTAATGTTCTTGATGATGGACTCAGCAATACCTAACAATAGGAAGATAAAGTATATTGTATTTACCACTACAACAACTATTGAAAGAGCCAAAGAAAACATTTGTTTCATGCAGTGAGTTCTGTGATTT